>NW_028324300.1:12685439-12986439 GCF_058129835.1 Hydra viridissima
ATAAATATTTGTAATAAAAAAATTAAAAAAATAAATATAGAGGCCTATAGCCAAGACCTATAATGTTATTACCACAAGAGAAAACTGTAAAAAATTAATAAGATTCAGAGATGTTTAAGAAAAACTGCCAAAACTGACCTAAGTTACCCTGGCTAACGATACTCTTTAATTTGCGCAACCCTCAAATCCACAACAGAATATGCTTTGAAATTTTGATTAAGGCATTGGGAGGCATTCTTTTTTTATTTTTGAGCAAAAGCTCTCAAAGAGAGTTGCAATTATTTTTTCCAAATTTTTTTTCCCTGTAATTTTCTAATTCTACAACGTTATACAATTTTCATGACATTTTTTTTTTTCATTTGACCTCCTCATAGTATCAAAGCTTTTAAACTCCTGAATAAATTATATTTCATGAAAAAATAGAACATAGATACTCACTTCTAAAAGAATTATACTATACTAATTATAGTAATATATACAAAATCAAATATTTTTAATTTCTCATATTATAGTTCAGAAATATTAACATTTCACCATGAGCTCCTGTTAAGCTATATCTCTTTGCAGTATATACATTTCCACCTATACTAAAAAGTCTTTCACTCTTCACAGAAGACGGTGGGCAGCTTAAATACTTTAAAGCAAGCTTTGCTAATAGTCGCATTTTGGTTTTCTGTGATTTCCAACACAACAAATGATTGCTTTCTTTGTCAATAAGGTCTTCACTTGAGTAGTGTTGAATTTTGTTTAATAAAGTTTCATTTGAAATTAAAGTTTGTGGTTGACCAATTTATTTAGAATTAAATCCTACAAGTTCTTCGAAGCAATTGTCAAAACCCATTTCTACTATATCTTTCTATTCATTTAGTACTGTACCATTATTTTCATATTCTGAGTCAATATTTTCAATGTCACAAGCTGCAGACCGATCATTTTCAGTAACTTTGATGTTTTTTATATTTTCATGGGTTTTAATAAGCTGAATGGTTATGTTCTCAGTGCTTGTTTTAGCAGCTGAAAAGGTGTTTTCATTTTTGAACATTTTTAATTTGAATCTGGGATCAAGAAATATTGACAAGATGATGTTATAGTTATCAGTATATTGTTTGAAACTATTCTCCATTGAATTAGTTGTCATCAATTAAAGCTTTATTAATGAAATGTTTCAAAAACTGTATCTGTGGTATAATATTTGAGACAATAGAATTTCTTTCACTCAAGGGAACTCTTGTTTTGTGGAAATCTTTTAGCAAAACACAAAACTGTCCAATAATCATCCATTTGTTTGCATTTAATAAAGGAAGCTTACCATTTTCAAGTGCATATATGGTTAGAGTTTTCCTTTGTTCATAAATTAGTTCTAACATATGACAGGTACTATTCCACCTTGTTGGAACATTTTGAATAAGTTTGTGCTTAGGAACATTGTTTGCTTCTTGAAGAGCTTTAAGTTTAGAGCAGGCTTGGGGAGAATGGCTAAAATGCCCAACAATTGAATGCCAGTTTGCAATGACATTCTTGACAACTGTTTGTTCAAAAATACACTCATTAATTACTAGTTGCAGTGTGTGTAAAAACAAACCATAAAATCATATGGGCTATCTTTAATAGCCTTAACAATATTTGTACCATTATCTCTAGCTATTAAATGAATTTTTGAAGGTGATATTTTAAATTCAGCCATAATATCTTCAATCAATTCAGCAATATTTGCTGCTGTATGCCTCTCAGGAAAAGGAGCTACTCTAAGTACAACAGTTTTCTGATTAAATGTATTGTCTAAACAGTGACCTGTCAGGCTAATGAAGCTTTCATTTGAACTACTGGTCCATATATCAGTAGTAAAGCTTATGAATTCAGCAACTGAGTAAACATGGACAGCCATTTTTAACATAAAGTATAAAATAATTTCAGCAACTGAGTAAACATGGACAGCCATTTTTAATATAAAGTATACACTAATTTTTATTATTTTACATACCCTAATGAAACAATGCAACTTTTTTAACGTCTAATTTCATTCCCTAACGAACACTCCTTTGACCATACTGCGCATGCGCAACGCATGTGCAGAACTATTTGTTAACTTTTTTAACGACTAACTTTTTTAACGCAACACCGCACGATTCTATTATTGTGGATAATTCGTATCAACACAGCTTATGGTCCGATTGTGTGGATGATACAAAGCGTCCGGAAAGATGAGCGATATTTCTTTTAGAGATTGCCGAGACTCGTACAATACTAACAAGCTCCGTTCGTTGAAATTTGATAGAGATGCACAGTGACTCAGGATGATAAAAAAACAACAAAAACTCATAAAACTTGGATAAAAACTGTAAATAAACATATTACATGTGAAAATAATAGTTTTTTGAGTCAAAGAATTAAAAATTGTTAACACGATTATTTTCACGCGCACCTTTGACGCGTATATTGCGTGCATACGCATTCAAGCGCGCGTAAGATTTGGCTGCACACGTAAGAAATAATTTTAACTAAAATTTTAGATTTTTCAAGCCAATACACAACATCTTGGTACATTACTCTAATTGATATTTGCATGCTTCTGGCAGAATTACCATCATTTATTTCAGCTGCCACAATTGCACAATTGATATAGTTATACCATCTAAACATCGTAGAGGTCGAACACTAACTGTAAACACTGAGATGATTTCAAATTTCGTAGCTATATCTTTGCAACAATCTCATGACTTCAATACAAGAACATGTTTCCAACAAGACGCAACGTTTATCACACATCATGATTCAATTGAAGCGGTGAAAAAATAAGTTATCGCCCAATAAGCTGATTTTGCGAAGGTACTATTAACTAAGTCTTCTGGACTATTTCTTATGGAGCTTTCTTAAAAGAGGGTTAAGAAAAAAGGCTGAGGACGTTAGCTCAATTAAAGCAGAGTATTATAGTAGAGATGGCTACAGTATCTCAGATTTTGCACCAACAATTACTGAGGACGCTATTTAAATAACATATTTTTTAATAAACAACTTTCCAATAACCGTAGATTAAAAACAAAAAATTTTCTTCTAGTATTATTTACTTTTAAACTATATTAACATAGTAACTTTAAACTTCACTTGATCTTTTTGGTCTATATATATATATATATATATATATATATATATATATATATATATATATATACAGGGCCGCCGCGTGCGGGGGGTTACTGGGTACTTTTTACCCGGGCGCAGGATCAGAAGGGGCGCACACATGACAATAATTTTTTTACTTTAATAAAAAAGATACACAGGGCTTCAAAAAAAAAATCTAATTTTATAATATAAGTTTATTGTAACAATACACTTGACACATATTTTAAAATTAGGAGTTTAAGAATTGTTGCCTCAGCAATACAGCATTATCCGAATTCATATGCGGAAGTCTGAGACAATGATATATTATATATACTAGATATCTAACTTGCGGGATTTTATTTGACATAAAGTGAAGCCGCTTTTTTTGTTTACAAATTGAATCCGCCATTTGTAATAAGGGCAAAAACTATATCCGCCATTTGTAATAAGGGCAAAAACTATATCCGACGTGCGAAATAAAAGTTAAAAATGCACGTTTTTGCCCGAATTAGAAATGGCTCCCACGGCTTCACATTTCGGATCGAAGTTAGACATCTAGTATATATAATATATCATTGGTCTGAGACTACTCAAAACTTTTGCGGGAAAATACTCATAATGGCTGCTTTGTTTATAAAAAACACATGTATATCTATATTTATTATATACATACATACATATATATATATCAACAAAAGTTAAAGTAAATTGCATAACTGAGATTCAAAGACTTCATTTAGATTCGCTAAGTAACATAAAAATACCTTTAATACTTGAATTATTCTGTTTTGTAAAAACAAAACATGTTCAGTTTCAAGAAAAAAGATTCTGGCTGTCAAAGCAGAAAAAATGCGGCAAATAGGACAGCAAATGAGCAAAAAAATAAACGTACACTCGAAGATTGTGGTATACGAGCTACAAAAAAAGGAGATGGGGATAGGCCTGCTGTTTCCACATTGATTATTACAAATTCCTCCCAGACACGTCAAGCTTTTGAAATAGTAAGTTCATTAATTTAAACATAACCTTCTTTTTCATATATCTTTCCCATTATACTATTGCTATGTAAATCAAGAGATTTTAAAATCTTTTACTTCATTTTCTATAGGATGACTTTGGAAATGAGTCTTTTGAAAATTTTTTGAGCTCAGAAGAAGCACTGCCTCCTTCAAGTAGCACAATATCGGCAACAAGAGTTGAAAATGGAAACAATTTATTGGTAAATTTTGCTTTGCAAAGATTCTTTTAATAATCATTTTGAGCTTGTGTAAGTAATATACTTATTTAAATATTTATTTGAAATAATAGTGTAAAGATAAGATGGTTGAGGCAATTAGTACAAACGATCCTACTTTGTGGGCTGAAAATATGTCTAAAGTAGAACGTGATGCAGTTGTTCTTCAGGGGCCTCCCAAAAATCCTTCATCTTTTCCGAGAGACTCGAACAAGATTAAGGTTCCTGAATCAGTTTTCCACGAAATAACTCACAATGGGGAAAAAATAAACAGAGATTGGCTTGTTTGGAGTGCAACTTCTAAAATATTTCTTTGCTTTCCGTGCTCACTTTTCGGAAGCAAGCAAGCTTGCGGGGCTGGCAATCAATCGCATCTTCTACGTTGGAATGGTGGCATCAATGGAAATTGGAGAAAGCTAGCTGACAAAGTAAAAAGCCACCAAAACAATCCTCACCATCGAGACTATTACATTAAGTGGAAAAAAGCGCTGGAAAGCATGGAAAATCAGTGTGGGGTTGATTCAAGTCCAGAAAAATTGGTAAGAAATGAGGCAGCTAGGTGGCGTGAAATTCTGCGGTACATCTTAGATGTAATTCTCTTCTTAGCATCACGCAACCTTAGCTTTAGAGGTATATTTTTGAACGTTAATTGTTATATTTATATTTACATTTTAATTTATCTGCACTCTAATTAAACAGAAAGTTGTGATTTATATGTGTAATTATAATTCTTGTTTTAGACTCATCAAAAATGATTGGTGATGACGATAACGGCAACTTTCTTGCAACTATAGAGCTACTCGCAAAGCACAACAAGACTCTTCAGTTACATCTAGAAGAAGTTTCTCGCAGCCAACAAGAATCTAAACAAATTTTTGCTCATTATTTGGGTTGGAGTTCTCAAAATGAATTTATCAAAGAGTGTGGAAGAATTGTCCGCGGTGCCATTATTAAAGAGGCTCATATGGCAATTTACTTTCCATTCTTGTCAATGGAACGCCTGACGTCTCTCATACTGAGCAAATTGCCTTTGTTCTCCGCTTTGTCTACTATGGTATTGATAAAAGATGGGTAGTTAAGGAGCGTTTTCTTAGGGTCAAAAATCTCGAAAAAAAGAAAGGTGCAGATATTGCCAAGCTAATTATGGATGTCTTGGAGCAAAACGACATCGATCTGAAGAACTGCCGAGGTCAAGGATACGACAATGGTGCCAACATGTCTGATGTGTACAAAGGAGTACAAGCGATCATTCTTCAAAGAAATTCTCAAGCTTTCTACATGCCATGCAGCGCTCATAACCTTAACCTAGCTGGTGTTCACAAACTTGAATCTTCTGTAGAAATGAAGAACTATTTTGGCCAGATTCAGTTACTCTACAATCTTTTTAGTGGAAGCCCTAAAAAGATGGAAAATCTTGACCGAGACGACTGGTTTGTCTCTTCATCAAACCTCGCAAACCCGATGGAGTACACGCATTGAGGCTATAAAGCCGTTGGTTAAGCAACCCCGAGAAATTCTTCTTTCTTTGCAGAAACTTCGGGATCTTGATTTAACTGGAGATATTTTGAATGACGTAAAATCTTTGGAGAAATGGATTCAGTCATTTGAGTTTATTAATATGACAACCTTCTGGTTCAAAGCACTTCAAGCAATAAACTATGTCAGCGTGTCATTTCAATCAGAAAATATTACTCTAGATGATGAGATGAAACTTATGAGGACTCTTATCGAGGATCTTACTAGATTTAGATCTTCTTGGCCCGAATTAGTTAATGAAGCACATTTGGTTGCCTCCGGTCTAGCAAGCTATGGATTTCAGTCAAAATTAGTTCAAAAAAGGACAAGGAAGAGGAAATCGTTTTACGAAGAAGCAAGGAACGAATTCATTTCTACGAAAACGATGAAAAGCAGTTTGAGGTGAACGTGTTCAACGCCGCTCTCGATACTTTAATTCAACAAATGAGAGACAGATTTCAAGCTGCAGAAAAGATGACGAACATTTTCTCGTTCCTATGGCTCTCAGAATCAAATAGTAGGTCGAGTGAAGAAAAAGAAGTTGAACAACCTAACGTGGAGGAAAAATGTAAAACTTTGGCGCAAATCTATGTGAGTGATGTAGATGAAGACAAACTTATTTTAGAGGTCCGTCATCTGGATACTCTGAAGCGCGCCAATCTTTTCGGTCCAAAAGAAAATCTCACTTCAATGAAGCTATTAAATGGAATCTATCAGAAAGGTCTAGAGTCTCTCTTCGAATCAATATGCATTTTGTTACGTATTTTTAACACGATTCCCGTTTCCATCGCCGAAGGAGAGCGGTCTTTCAGTAAGCTTGGTCTAGTAAAAACAACATTAACATCTACAATGAGTCAAGACCGGCTAACTAATCTCCTAGTTATATCTATTGAACACGATTTTGCAAAAATTCTGTGCTACGACGAGTTCATTACGAATTTTGCTATGAATAAAGCCCAGAGAGTAAACTTCTCTTGAAGCATTAAATATCTATTACATTTAAAACTTACAGTTACTTGCAATATAAATAAAGTTCAAATGTCTATTTGTGCATTTCTTTTTTAATATATTAAAAAAATTATTAGAGAATTCCACGACCCACACCCTCAGAATTCAGTAAAAAAAGATTAGCATTTGGACAGTACTCAAACTTTTTTTGGATTCGGTTGATATGATAGGGCGCAAGTGAAATTTTGACCCCGGGCGTCATTAAAGATCGCGGCGGGCCTGTATATATATATATATATATATATATTGGAAGTATATAGAAATGTATTGGAAGTATATAGAAATATATACTTTTGCATATTTCAAAGGGTTAGTTTTTGTGGTGACTTATGGGACACACTGCATATATACATACTGCATTCATTTCTTTATTCGGACATTATTTTTGGACATTTTCTTATTTTTGGACCTTTTCGGACCTTTTCGGACCAACTTTTATGGCTATTTATCCTGTTCCCTTACGGATTTTGTTGTTATGGAATAAACCAGAAGTTCAATTTTAGTACTTTACTGAATGCACCTTTCTGAATGTTTAACCAATATATGACTTAAACTAAATACAAAAAAATACTATATTTATTTTTATTTAAGAAAATATATCTCACGTAAATATATACATGTAAATATTCTTAGGTTGCTTTGTTAAAAATTGGTAGATTTACAAAACTTAGCAATTTAAGTTAAGTAGCGTGGTACACGCAACTTAAACTTTTGTAATACTAGTTATTACTTAGATTTTTTGTATGTAAATAAGATATTGCAATGTATAAAATTTCTTTGCATATGAATGTATCTATTTAGTAATATTTAGTAAATGTAAGTTAGTATAAAATTACTCTAAATTTATATACCTTTCCTACTTTATTTTAAAAGAATTTGTAAGTAATGGCATCAAATTTGAAAAAAGTTGCAACCCAATTGGTTGGACTGAGTGTAGCAAAAACACCAAGAAAAACTTTAATTGATATTTACTCACAAACACTATCTATACTTGGCACTATGCCTGAATCATCGTTGTACAGGCAGCAAGCAGAGGAAATTACAAGAAAACGATTGAATGTTGTTCAAAGTGAAGAAAATGTTATATTGATTGAAGAAAAGATAAACTGCGGACAAATAGAAGAAGTTATTATTCAAGCAAGAGATGAGCTCTCCTTAGCAGAGAAGTTTATTGAATTTAAACCCTGGGAACCATTAGAAGAAATTGCCCCACCTGGGCAATGGCAATAGTTTTCAGACTTATGTATGTGTAATAATCCTATGATGCAGTAAAAATTTTGGTTAAAAGTTACACTGTGTTCTAATAATAAGCAGCTTCTTTTACCCAAACTAACCTTGTTAAAATATTATATGTATGTATGTATGTATGTATGTATGTATGTATGTATGTATGTATGTATGTATGTATGTATGTATGTATGTATGTATGTATGTATGTATGTATGTATGTATGTATGTATGTATGTATGTATGTATATACGTATGTATGTATATACGTATGTATGTATGTACGTATGTATGTATGTATATACGTATGTATGTATGTACGTATGTATGTATGTATACACATACATACATACATACATTCATACATACATACATACATACATACATACATACATACATACATACATACATACATACATACATTCATCATATATACATACAAACATACATACATACATACATACAAACATACATACATACATACATACATACATACATACATACATACATACATACATACATACATACATACATACATACATACATACATACATTCATCATATATACATATTTAGCATTAAAAATATAATATTGTGATAAAATTACATATTCCTATATTTAATTTTATGAAAAAAAACTTTTTTAAAAAAGAGAAAATGTTTTTTAGCTTTCTTGGATCTCAAATTATTCTATTTTATCCAAAAAAATAAAATATATATCTAAAGATTAATGAATTATTTCAAAAAGTTCAAATCATTAGTCAATCAAATGGTATTTTTTAACTATTTAAAAACAAATACTTGAGAAATAAATATTTAGGTTTTCATAACCTTGCTTTAACAGCTCTATTCAGAAAATTTATCATGTTCATTTTACTACAAGGATAATTATCTGAAAGCCCTAGATAATAATGTGCAATTAATAATAGCTTGTGTAATGTGTTATAATGTGATCTATTCTGAATATTATATAAATATATATATATATATATATATATATATATATATATATATATATATATATATATATATATATATATATATATATATATATATTTAACTCTATAGCTGAATAAAATCTTATATTTTTAAAAAAGTAAATAAAAGTTTACCTGACATTAATGAATATTTTTTCATGGCCAACTGTTGTATTAATAGTGAATGTTATGAGTCTAATACTTGTTCTAAACTTTTAGCGAGCACATGTTAGAAGATTGTTAGACTTTTGGTTTCACACAACAAGTTCCAACACTCATGTTTAAAATGTTAATTTTTTCATTGTGCCCATGCACCTAATAATTCAGCTTAAAGATTTTTTTGAAATTGTTATCACAATATTTATATCTTAATTGTTATCACCTTCCCTAGCAATTATTTGTTAATGTTTTTAAAAAGGTTCTTGCCTTCCTTGAATACAAATTATGCAAAAAATCTTTAAATCCTCTAAAAAAAATTTTTTGTTAACACATTATTGTTGTGTACAGTTCTATGTTTATAAGTTGTTGTTGTAAAATATGTTTACTTCAGCATATCAGTTTTTATTTTCAGTATATTTTTTGTTTGCTTTATATTTTTTAGCATTTTTTGTTATTTTTTAGTAAAGGTTTAAAAACATAAACTAAAATATGGAACAGTCATTAAAAAGTATTATTCAATTTTGTTGCAAGAGACACATAGAGGTTTTGCTTCTAACATTGACTACATGCTTTGTACTTATCTCTCATGTGTATCATTGGAATGATCACACCTTTAAAACTAAAGTGAATATGGTAACAAATATTTTCTTCATATATTTACCTACATTATTTTTAAGCTGTAATACAAAAGGGTATTTAAGAAACCAAATTAAAGTTAGAAGTTTTAAAATTATTTAATGTGATGAATGTACTTAATTGACATTTACTAAAAAGCTAATATAAGCAAACAAATTTCAGTTGATTAAAATTTTTTATTAGAGTTATTATCTCTTAGAGTATGGCAAATGTACTAATTTATGATGCAGTGTTATTGAACATATCCATTCTTCATTCATTTATCCAAATTTCAAGGATAATCCGAAAAGCATTTATTCACCAAAAAAAGGTCATTTTAGGTAAAACTAACTTGTCTATACAAGTTGATTAAAATTGATTTTTTTAGAATAAAAGCTAGATTTTGTCAAAACAAATAGCAACAAGTGCCTCATACTAGTTATTTTAAATTTTATTCTATTCTTTAATTTATTTACAGTAAATATCATGCTCTACTGCAGTATCAACTGTTTGTGTTACATGTGTATTTTGCTTCTTGTTATCCCTGATAAGTCGTATCTACTTAGGCAAGTATTTATTTCTGGCAGTAGTTTGATAGTTTATCATTTGTGTAAATATTTAAAGGTGTTTTTGTATTAACTTTATAGATAACATTTTGCTTTATCCTTCACATTTTATTATACTGCATTCTTTTATCCTTCTATAGGTTTTCATTACCTACAATGTTGTTCTTGTTTGATTGGGATAAATGTGGTAGATTGTCTCGCTCTATGTTGTATTGTCATTTAAAGGTATTAATTAAAATTGAAATTGTCCTTTGCTGATATATTTGCAGCATCTTATTTGAAAAGTGTTTTGAAAAGTTGGTTTCTACCCAATTCTGATCTTGGCCCAAGATAACAGAGTCTGAAGTTGTATCACTTTGGTGAACATTGCTGTGATAGTTGCTGCAGCTCTGAAAGCTATAGCAGCATTGAGTGAACATTTTGCTAATGTAAATGTTCTTTAGTTTTGGAGACTGTAGATATTGAATGAAAAACATAATTTACACTCTAAATAATTATCTATTGTTTAAAGTTAAATTAATGGGGCTCTGAGATGAAAAAAAGTTTGTTTTGTGTAATTAAAGTTTATTTCTAAAACCTTTTTCATAGTTTAATTGCAATTTTAAAATAAAAGCAAATTTTCAATTGGAAATTTCTGTAGTAATTAACAAACTAAAGCAGGATTTAGTATGTGCAATTATTACACTAATTGATTAAACCAATAAACCAGATAAAACCAATAAAATTAAAAAATTCTTTAAAAAATCAATCTTATAAAGTAGTAATTCCTCTCTGTGAATTGTTCTAATTACAAAATATAATCTTGAAAGATAAAGAATGGTATGGGGAGTGTATGGGAAAAAATATCATTCCAGTTCTCCTCTATTATAATCTATTCTCCAGGAGAAAAATTATAAGGAAGAAGAAGCTGCAATATAAGCTCATTTACTTTTACCGAAGAATTTAAGTTCCCCACTTAAATATAAAGGAAATTAAAGTGGTATATACCACTTTAACTTTCTTTCTAAGTATCACATATTTCTCATTTATGAGGATTATTTGAATTTAAAGAATTAACAACACTTAGAGCAAACTTTAACTTTCATCCAAAATAAATATTACATATTTCTCATTTATGAGGATTATTTGAATTTAAAAAATTGATTAACAACACTTAGAACAAACTTTGACTTTCATCCAAAATAAAATTGGAAAAACAAACCTAACAAGTTTGCAAAATAATATACTGTTATTACAAAAAATCTCTTTTTTCTGTAATTACCAGGGTGTTTTCTACTTTTTAAAGGTCTGTATTTACAGACCTGTAAAATGCAGTCTATAAATTCAGAGTATATTTTACAGCCTGAAAAGTAATTCTATAAATGTTTATAGGATATCAGAAGGTAGGAATATTTAAGGTAGGTATTTAAAATTATTCTGAATTTTATATCTAATGCGAAATAAACGTCTATTTGAACTTAGCTTTAAAACTTTAAAATGATTCCAAATTTTATTTTTAATACGAAATAAGTGTCTATTTGAAACTTCTTTTAGATAAATGGCAAATCAGAGTTAATTGACAGAACCACAACATTAGGACTGAAGTTAATTTGTCAAATATTTCTAAAAACACTTTTTGTAACTTTTGGGTGCTTGTCTGGTACAGAAAAAAGTTTTTATTTAGTTTTAAAAATAAACTGTTATATTTTTATATGTATTATCTGCATTCTTTTTTTTGTGATTTTTTACTTTAATGTGCGTAAATTTTTTTAGGTTTGGAAGAACTTCAGCGCCTTTCTTTTCTAACGGTTATTGCGCTTTTAACAAATTGCATAACATTTATCTCAATATTTCCAGCAGTTATGTGTTTTTATAGTCAAGTAAGTGAATTTTGACTGATGGAAGTTCAAGGATCTTGTTGATTAAGTTTTATTGCTATATATTTTAAAATAAAATTGCTATATTTTATATATATATATATATATATATATATATATATATATATATATATATATATATATATATATATATATATATATATATATATATATATATATTTATATTTATATATATATATATATATATATATGTATATATATATGTATATATATATATATATATAAACTACTTAGTTTACTATTGAATTTTTTTTGTACCACTATGGTACTCTCTCTATTAAATTCCAAATAGATGTTATGTATGTATGTGAATAAGCATAAAAAATATATGCAAAAATGAACATCTGATGTATCTATGTGAATATGCATATATAACATATGTATGTGGATATATATATATGCAATGCATGTATCAGAATGTGTATGAATAAATTATGGTTTTAGGTTCTGAAGAGTACAGCTCTTGAATCACAAGATGTCCACTCAAAAATTTATCTTGGCCATGCTATGGAGGAACTCTTTCCCCCAATAAAGAGTAACCCATCATCTTTGTACATAAAACTTGTCATGGTGAGTCATTTTAGTAGTTTTAATTGAATCTTCAGTTTAAATCTCTTAAGTAGGTGTTATTTTATTGAGCGAGCTGTTTGCAAGGTGTTATTTTATTGAGCAAGCTGTAGGTTTGACATTTTTTATTAAAAAGAGTGATGATACATGTGTAATATCAACCTTTTTAATAAAAATTGTCTTTTCAGTAGCAATTAACACGGAAGTCACCAGAGGGCTTGAGTTCATGAAAGTTTTTTTTTTCCTAATAGTTATATTGGTTAAAAAGAGATTTTCAGTATTTTTTTTCAATGAAAAAATGCCAGCTTAGTAACATATTCTAAAACCTAAACGGAAAAATATAATGCATATGCTGAGTTGTGCAAAGTGTTATGCTAAATAATTTCATGCAAAAAGTTTTTTTTAAATTTAGTTTAAGCCATTTATTATTCATTTTAACTCAATATTGTTAATTTTGATTGCTAAATTTTTATAGTGCACTATTGTAACTGCTCTGCATCTCTTCAATTGCATTGTTTATGTGTCTGGTCAGTCTTCTTTTGTATCAAGAATCATTTCATTGAGGTAAACATTTAATTGTAACGAAAATAAATATAGCTACATCTTAAATACCATTTGATGTTGTTAGTGATGCACTCTCTGTAAGATCTCACTCCCATGTATTGTATATTTGTTATTAGCAGTTATTTATACTCATAGATTTATTCACAAAAGTAGAGTATATTGTTATTAAATGTATTATAATTTCATTGTTTTTTAATACATATTATTTATCTATAAAATATGAAAATTTATCTTATCCCTTAAAAAAAAAAATTATTGTCATAAATGAGGTAAATTTCTAGTGTTTAAAATTCAATTCCTTAAAATAACTTAAAATAATTTTTTTTTGAGATTGAAATACAGTTGATGTAATATAAGTTATTATTTTTTTGTTACTTAGCTCTTGGAATGTCTCTGCAGAACAGGTAGTTCACAGTTTACCTATATTCTAGGTGGTTAATACATCTGCTGCTGTATTGTATTTTGCTGTACCTTCTTATTAGTTTTATTATGAAGATTCTCAGGTGTTCTTTTTAAAAATGAAGAAATGAGAAGTGTCTTATTATAAAAACAAAGAAAATGATGTCTTATTTTGAAAACTTTTAATATCTTTTTAGTTATATATTGCTGTCATGGTTACCATATTAGCTTACAAGTACTTATCACATGAAGTAAGAAAATCTTTACCTTTGAGAAGCATACAACCTGAAGCATCTTCGAGTGTTGGTTTGGTTATTAATAACAACATGAAAAATGATGTTATCCTGAAGGTACATATTTTAAAAAAATTACAGCTTCTATTATAATTTTAAAAAGATCAGTTCAAAGCTGCTTAATAAACATTTTTTAAATAAAAAAAAATTGTTTAAAAGTAAAAGCTTTACGTAATAAAGAATTTGAATTATAAATGTAATTGAATTTATGAATTGAATTGAATTTGAATAAATTTTTGTAGACATCATCATTATGGCAGTTAACAGATGATGAGGTTATACAGCTTTGTCACAATAAATCTATCCCTCTCCACAGCTTGGAACTATCTTTAAAAGACTATGCAAGAGCTGTCAATATTAGGTCAGCCCAACTGTATATTCTTAACAGATGTTTATTAGGTTTACCCTACAGATAATCTTAGTTGTTATCTAAATTTAAATTTAACTGAAAAACAAATAAGATACAAACAAAGAGTTTACAAAACATCATCCTAACTCGACCATTGAGAATTGGTCTAAAGTGCTAAGCCAAAAATCAAAATTTATGATGTTCAGATCTGATGGCATTAAGTATATTTATCATGACATTGTATATACTAATATAGTTAAATGCATTATTATACCTCATGTAAGAGAAAAAAAAGTTAAAAGAATAGGTATTAGAGCATGATAATGATCCCAAACACATATTTTAAACAACAAATTCATTTTTTCCCATCAAACAAAGTTTGAGTTTGGAGTGGTCATCACAAAGGTCAAACCAAAAACCAATGAAATATTTGTGGGAAGGTTTGGATTTTTAAACGATTGACTGAAAACCAACTGTTTAGTTTTATTTAATAAGATGTTGTACAACATTTCTCCAGGGAACCTAGCGTAAGTGCTTGTTGATGGAGATCTTCATTCCCTTAAATTCTGTTATCTAATCAAAGACTTGATGCAGTTTAAATCAAACTATTGGCATGGCAACTCATAATTTCAATATTTTGGTCTTTAGATAAAGATCTAACACTCTATGAACTGCAAAGCATATTATCATGCTAAAAAATGGTAAGAAAATATGGTTGTATGATGCAAGAGGTCAATTGACAGCACATTTTTTTGTAAAAATATTGAGTTAACTGTCAAAAAAAATCAAACAACTTACTCATACAATCCTATGACTTAAGAATACTCATGAATTAAAATTAAACTTGTCAGATTGGACACAGTTTTGTGAAATGTCACTTAAATTTATTGCTGTTAAGTTGTGGACAATTTATTACACAATATTAAAAAAAAAAAAGAAAAAAATTTACATATTAGGAATTGGCTAATTAATTAAGTTCAATTGGAAATCAATTATTTGCTAACATGTTTTTGAACTTAAAAAATTGTATTTTTTTCAATTATAAAATCCTGAAAATTATCTATCAAACTTTTTAATTTTTCAGACGGAAAATAATCAGTGAAAAACTGAGCGAGAATAATGCTCTTGAAGATCTTCCCTGGAAAGATTATGATTATGCTAAGGTTTGTACTATAGGTTTTTTTAAACAAAAAAACAAATTTTTTAAACATCCATGTTTAATATGAAAATTATTCAGGTTTTTGGTGCATGTTGTGAGAATGTTATTGGTTATTGTCAAATTCCTGTTGGAGTTGCTGGTCCCTTAGTCCTTGATGGCGAGGAGTATTTTATACCAATGGCTACCACTGAAGGATGTCTTGTTGCAAGTACAAACAGAGGCTGCTCTGCTCTTAGAGTAAGTTACAATAAAGTCTTGTATCTGAAGACAGTTCGTCTTTTATTTTTGTCTTATTTTTATCCACTAACCTGCTGACTTTTATGATTTTTGTTCAAGTAAGTTCAAAAACTTTTCTTTAATGCTGTATTCTTTATGCCTTTAATGCTATATTCTTTATGCCTTTAGGCAGCAGGTGGGGTTTCAAGCTACTTACTTGGTGATGGAATAACAAGAGGTCCTGTTCTTAAATTGCCAACAGCAAAATTAGCCTGGTACCTCTTAGTTTTTAAAGTTTCAAATCTTAGAATAGTTTTCTTTGTTCAATTGACCTATATCAGCTGAATATTATTTTAGTGAAGTCAAGAAATGGCTCGAAACAGAAAGTAACTTTGAAATTCTTAAAGAATCTTTTAAACAGAGTAGTAGGTAAGCGAACTTACTCATTCTAAAAATAATTTTACCATTTAATAAAAAAAAAATCTTTTAAATCAAAAATCTAAATCTTTTCTCAATAGTTTTTTACTGGTTAAATATTGTCAATATTTAGTTTTTCAGTTCATGCTAATGTTTAATTGCATTCAAGAAATCCTTGTTTTCACTTTGTTGTGAAATTCTAATAAAGTATATTGACAAATGCAGTTGCTTCTGCTGTTAAACATTTTGTACATTTTTTGAAATGAGATCTCCACAACACATTTCCAAGACAAAAATTTAACAAAATTTAACATAGTAAAAATTAAAATATAAAGTTCTTTATTAAAACAATAAACTACCGACTCACAAGGTTCATTAAAAATATATTTGAAAAGGTTAACTCATAATAATTTTCCATTCAAAGTAAATAATATTAACAAAATAAAATTAATAGATTCTGGTCAGTATATCCTTTTCAATACTATATTAACACAATCACAGGGCACTTCATCAATGCTTAGTCCTAAATTTTTGAAAGTAGAAATAAAAGTTGGTTTTCTGATGGTTTTCTGATGGAATTAGGAGCCTGTGTACTGTTAAATAGCTGTTCCTCTCACCATTGTCATTAAATACAAGTTCACCATGGCTCAGTTAGCTAATTATTCTGAATATTTTTAGTAGGTGAAAATTGTTGTAAAGTAATTCTTTTAAAAGAGCATACCAGTGTAAATTCAGCTGAAAAGAAATAGTTCAATGCAGCCTTATTTCTCAAAAATCCTTATAGAGTCTTCATTTTGTAACCGTAATATAACTTTTCCGAAGTTTTTAAATGAAGCACCAGTTTTTTTTTAAAAAATAATGGTATTGCATTTAAAAAATCCTGACACTACACATGCAAAGAACTGTTGCTGGGAAATCTAAACCATGCTTAAAACCCATTAAATCATCTTTTAGAAGGAGAATATTAATAGTCAACAGAAATTTTTTGATTGACAATCTTGAATAACTGTTTTTTTCTCCAAAAGGTAATTTGTTTTTCATTAATACACACAGTAATTCCTATAATTTTTCAATTCTCTTGAGAGTGTTGTTCTCAATTCTCTTGATGTAGATGTTGCTTTTTTGATCATAACTTTATATGCCTCCCCTTCAATGATTTGCGTTGTGATTAGGGCTTTAGTAAAAATGCAATGTGTTTGTCAAAAAGCTTTAGATGAAGTGAAATTCTTTTGAAACTTTATGTTTTTTTAACTTAGATTTGCAAACCTTGATTCTGTAAAGTGTGCTGTGGCTGGTCGTTTGTTATTTATTAGATTTAAGGCATTTACTGGAGATGCAATGGGTATGAATATGGTCTCCAAGGTATATTATTTTGATTTTACTTTAATTCCTTAAAAATAGCATCTGTTTGGTTAACACTCATAATAGTTAATATTGATTGCATCTAGGGTACAGAACATGCACTAAAATTACTCCAAATAGAGTTCCCCGAAATTGAAGTTGTTAGTGTATCAGGCAATTACTGTACCGACAAAAAGCCTGCAGCTATAAATTGGTAAAAGGCTATTTTAGCAAAGAAAACATAAATATATGCAACTCCTGTTAATCATTTGAATAAGATAATATATTAAGTCTTTCCTGATAGGATTGATGGACGTGGGAAAAGTGTGGTGTGTGAAGCTGTTATATCTCAAGACATTGTAAAAAAGGTAAATGCTTAGATAATTTGTGGGAGAAGCTTTTAATATACATATTAAAATATAGTTTTGAGGTAACCAATAAAAAAACTATTCTATTTATTTAGACTTTGAAAACAAGTGTTTCTGCATTGATAGATGTCAACACAAGTAAAAATTTAATTGGTTCTGCAATGGCTGGAAGTGTAGGAGGTCAAAATGCACATGCTGCAAATGTAGTTACAGCTATATTTATTGCAACAGGTCAAGTAAGCAATCATGACCAGAATTATTGTTATAATATTTGCATTTGTATATATTTATATTTGTGTATGACTTAATTGCATTTTGTTAACAGGATCCTGCACAGAATGTTGTTAGCTCAAATTGTATTACATTGCTGGAAGCAACTGGTGAAAACGGGGATGACCTGTACATAAGGTAGAATTTAATGTTTAATATTTTTAAAATGATGTGAAATCTGTTTAATTCTCTTAAAGTAAATTTTATGCAATAAAAATTTCATCCAAGAAATTTTTATACTTAGTTTTTTTTAGCTGTAGTATGCCGTCATTAGAAACTGGAACAGTAGGTGGTGGAACAGGGTTGCCTGCACAAAAAGCATGCTTACAGGTAACGAAATTAGTCATAAAATGTTTAACACCATTATTGTACATATCACTGATAGTAACAACCTTGCTGGCCCAAGTGCCACCTATAAGGGGTGATACACATCAGGTACATCTACACATTAGGGTAACCTGTGCCGCAACTTTGGAATATTTTAATTATGTTAGCAGAAAAAAATTAATTTGAAAGTTCAAATTGAATAAAATTTCGACCTCATAGTGCACCAATTAAAAATAACTGTAGAATCAGAACCACTCATTAGAATTTGATGAAAATTTGTCCAATTATAGCCTATGACAACATCAAACTCTGAATAAAATTTCAGATGGATTGGTTTGTTAGTTAAGGAATAATAGCAGATTTTTATAGCAAATGTTTTCCAATTTCTATGATATCTGACCACTATTTTAAAAACCTCAGCATTTCCTAAGGTATAAACTTTTGACAAGATGTTTATGCATTTTGCATGAAAAAGGTTGAGAAGCTAGCCAAAGGGTTTCCTAATAGGAAAACAAAAAAACATTGCAGTCTCTATTGTTAAATCTTTTATTGACTCTCGAAACCCACTAAAATACCTTTAATTCAAAATTAAAACAAAGTTTTATTTAAATCATTTTTTTTTCATTTTATTTCCATATAGTAACATTCTCTGATTATATGTAAAGATATTCTTTTGTTTTCTCAAAAAATCTACATGATTCTCAACAAATAGCTTTTTTAACAGAAATGCTATAAAATGCTATTTTTAACTGTAATTTCTCAACACTTGATTTCTCAAGATAATAAATAATGCTTGTAAGGATTCAAATGTCAAAACAGTTCATTTTAAACAATAACTAATGCTTTTCCCCTGCCTAATCTCTAATAAATCAGGTTGTTTAAAGATGCTTACTATTCAGATTAGTTAAGCAACTTAACAATCTTCTGTTGTACTCAGGATGATTTTTTTCTCACTTATACCTTGACAAATGTTTATGAAAATTTTGATAAGCAGATTTGACAGACTGTTTGCTATAGGGCCCCAAGGAGGATCCTTTGTGACTGATGAAATCCTTAATGTGGTAGAAGGCTGTGAATTTTGAGTTTTGCTCATTGCACAATCATCAAGTAGTACCTCTTGAAAGTATCAATTCTTTCAGAAAAATCTGGCAGAAAGAATCCTAAGCCTTGACAATTAAATTGAAACTTTTTAATGCTTCAATCATGACAAAAATGTTAGGAACCAAATTTGTCTCAATAGGTTGCTGCAGAGCTTCCACATCGTTGAGAAGCTTTCTCCATTCATTCCCTTGAACTGGCCCCCATGATAGGGGCTCAATTTAATGTGGAGGGCTGCTGGTCACTTATCAGCTTCTGTCCAAGCATATTTAAGTATCTTAAAGAGATGATTGACAACAAGAGGAAATGCAATTCCATTTGTGGGATGATTCCCAGAATCAGAGCATTGTTGCACCCATTGGTGATTGGTTTTCAAATAATATTGCTGAATGATTTTTCATTAGCATCAGCCCTACTGAATTGCTTAAAATATTGGAGACGGAATTTGATTGAGCCCAGTGTTCTCAAGTTTCTGAAGCAGGCAAGGCTCTTGTAGTCCTCATCACACCATTCTCATTGCACCATTCTCATCACACCATTCTCATAGGTGCATACTTGTGTGGGTTTGCAGACCACACACTATATTTAAAAACTTCATGTCAAAAACCAAAATCAGTTTGAAACCATTTGCATTGATCAGTGACCAAATTTGATCAATATTGGAGTGTGTTTCTAGTAAATCCCCTGATAATGCCATGAGATTTTCTCTCTTGACTCCAGTGTCTTCTCCAGTCCTGTGAATGAGAAGTTGTTTTTGTGGTGGTGAGCTAAATTCATCCCTTGAAGATAAAACTTGAGAGAACCTTTGTCACCATCAATGTCCAGCTTTACAAAATAGCCAGTAGAAATCTTACAAGATTGAACAACATCATTCACATGACTTCTTTGAAAAAATTTTTGCAGTGTTCAGCAACCCAAACTGTGCGAGAATCTCCTTTCCCATCTGAGATTTCCAAGTCACTGCAGTTCAAGAAATCACTTAGTTTGCTCTTCAAGAAAATGTTTGTCTTGCAGCTTTGGACAGGCAATTTGGCAGATGAGGCAGTCACACATCTGGTCTCTTGTTTCTTCTCTCAATCATAGACTCAAACAAATGGAGGAGTGTGACTTCATTTACCTCTTCTTTTGTGCATAAACCAGTTCTGCATGATTTGAAGAGTCCTGGTGGTACCTGGGAATCACAGACATTAAGGTTGGTTTTGTACAACTCACATATTTACTCAGCTTGGAAAACAGTAAGCTGTTTTCAGGAAATCTCAGATGGAATACTTTTTCAGGCAGAGTAAGCATATGCACTTTTGATTTTCATAATGAGCTTTTGCTTGATTTGGCATTGTGGCAATTAAATCCAACTATAGAAAAAGAAAACTTAATCACAAATAATCTTTTGATTATTTTGTCTCTTACATGCAGAAAATGAAACTGGGTTCAGAAGGAGCGAGGCACCATTTAAAAAAAAAGAAATGTTGACAATATAGCAACAAAATTAAGCTGAGGAGATGAGAGATTTTTACCAATAAAGATTCAATGGTTGTATCATGGTAGTTTTTTTTTTTTTTTTTTTGAAAAAGAATTTTGATATGGTTGTGGAAAGGGGAGACCCAAAAAAAGAAAATGGATTAATCACATGGTAGTTGTAAATACACTAGTGTTTTTTTTTGCAATTGTCAACCAATGCTTGTCCCATTCACCCATAAACCCCCTAGCTATGCCTCCAAGTCACTCATTTGTCAGTTGATACTCTTTTGAGTGATTTGTAAAGAAAGACTATGGAGCCAAAGCCAGATTAATTAAAGACAGTGTGTAATATGCTACTATACCATTTTAGTGATAAAAACTGAATATAAAAAAGTGACACAAGGTGTTTATCTGTACTTATTTTTGTTAATTGTTGTAAATATGCTAAATTATAGTTTCTGGATACATTTTCAGGCCTCAAATCAAAAATAAACTAAAGCATTTAATTGTCTCAAGTAAGGTCATTATATAGAGTCTTTTTCAGAATTTACGTTTCAGAATTTCAGAATTTACGTCACAGGGTACCCTGATGTGTAGACTGTATTGGGTAGGGTTCTCGTGTTTGTTAGGTTGGCACTATCGGTATCCATAATAACTGTTAAATTTCTCTCCCATAATTAAAGTTTCAAATTATTGAAAGGGGTTTTTTATTATTTTTTTCTTTACAGATGCTTGGTGTTGATGGAAGTGGTCTAGTTGCTGGAGATAACTCGCAACGTTTAGCTCGTATTATTTGCGGTAGTGTTCTTGCAGGCGAGTTATCTTTATTATCAGCTCTTGCTGCTGATCACCTTGTCAATAGTCACATGAAATTAAACCGTCGCAGTTTTAGTAAATCTGTGAAAAAGGAAACTGTGGATAGTTGTCCAGTTCTATAGAAGATATAGGTGTTAATTTCGCTACTCAATGCTGCGCCGATCTAAGTTGTCAACGGTCAATATGCTGAATTATCTTTCTAAACGAAGTTCAGTTTTTACGTACTGACAAAATCTATTGTGTTACTAAAGACTTCGAAGATTAAAAAAAACGTGTTAATAAAATCGAAACTCATGATATTCTTGATATAATGTGCGATTGTAAAATAGCAGGTCTTGTCAGGGTAAGGGGTCATTCGCCCTGATTTATTGGAATCTTAACGTATTTATAAGTAAAAAAATGGCGCTGTGTCTTATTTTGAAATAGTGATTTTTATATTTTTTTTTTGCTCAAGAATCCTAGAAATTTAAAATTGTCTAAATTCAAAATTATTGTTTATTACAAAAAATCTTTTTAAATTCTAGTCTTACAAAGGAACTTCAAAATGGCCTCACTTTCTCCAGGACTTTTTTACATGTGTATATGAAGTTATAGGATGTAATATATTTGTATTTTTTAAAAAAATTTACAAATTAGATCATTGGTAATTCAGCATGCGATCATTTGGGTCGGTTTTCATGAAATTTTCGTATTTTGTTCTAATGATTTATCTGTAACTAGGATTGTAAAAGGTAGCTAGTTTCTGAAATAACTATTTTTATAAGATTTTCGTTGTTTTATATTAACAATATACAAATCCTTAAACAATACCATTTTCTGTTTCAGACATTAACATATTGTTCCTATTCACTGTTAGAGATTCTTTCACATTGATTTATATCATGCTGCGTTAGTATAAAAAGTTTTTCCTACATTTTGCTACGTCTACGTTAGTTTGCTACGTTTATAATTGATTAACAATTTTATCACAAAGATGAAACATCACAATTGATCTATGTAGAAATATATTTTTTATTTATGCATGTCTGTCAACTTAGCAATCAGGGTAAAGCTTGGGCATCTCATTTTATCTGTACTTCGTGCTGAGATAACTTGAGAAAAGCATCAGAAATTAATCTAGAGATTGAGTTTATACTGTTACGAGAAACCTCTGCAGTCTATTAGCAGAACTAATCTAAGTAAACTTTATTAACATTAACAATTTATCAATATTAATTTATCAAACCATTTTATAAATAGATAATCACACTTACTATTAGTAAATTAATATTAGTAAATTAACATAAATTGATATTTTACTTTCCGTTTCTATTGTATACCTCTTCATGCAGTTCTCTGAGGGACTCTGAGATTGACTTAAAAGTTTTGCAATAACCATGTATTTTTAAAGTTTTCTGAGAATTTGCATAGTAGGAAAAGACTTAGTCGTTTAATATTAGCCAGTCCTTTATTTTTTTCAGTAAAAGTATGAAAGTATTATCATCATACACTCCCCTGTGGAAGTCCTTCATGTCAGCACCAATACTTGCAGCTCATTGATTCATCACTTCCAAAACACAAGCTAAGAACGTAAAGCTTAAGAGGAGGAACTACTAGCAAGAATGTTTTGACCGTAGCGACATGTAGCTTGTGGATGGTAAACGGGTTGAGATTAGCAGTGCGAAATGCAAGCGATGTACCCAACTGTAATTTGCGAAATACAAGTGGGTACGGCAAACACATCTGAATTGGCAACCAGTGGTAGAAGAGAAGAGAAATATAATTTCAAAAAGTATTAAAAGTTTCCACATTTACAGTGATTCGGTAAATCATTTTATATCTTTGGATAGCATTTAAAGTGATTCGGTAAATCATTTTATATCTTTGGATAGCAATTACTTTTCTAAACATCGTTTTGTAGGATTCGTTTTGTATTTATACTTTTGTAAGTTAATTTAAATTTTTTTTTTTTTGAGTAGTGAATTAGGAGGTTGTATGCAGATTTTCCACAGGTTATGCATGCCTTGGGTCTTTTAAATTAGCTACTTTTATAACCAGGGTGAGGGTTGTGTTTTCAGTTGAGCAATTATTTCTTACACCCAGCATTATATTACATTTGGGAAAGAATTTTAGAGGAGTGGTCTGCTCTTTTTTTTTTTTTAGCAAAAGTGGTATTTTTTGCAGTCTGATAAATAAAAGTCAAAATAGTGAATTTTTTCCAAAATTTGACTGATTTTCTTGTTAAGAACACATTTAACTAATCTCATGCAATAAAAAGCAATTAAAAAAAAAAAAAATATCGACAAAAACAAATACCGCAAAAAATACTTATTATACCATACCTCTCCATTTATTAACACATTGGAAAGCTGGAGTATTGGAATTATTGGCAATAAAATATTAATAGCTAGAAAATGCAGTTTTCATGGATTTTTTAAAAACCTTTTAGATTTTAACAAAGGCTGTACATATAAACAACTCTAACATCGTAAAAACCTTTGTTTTTGCTTATAATTCCCATCAAAAATTCCGAGGCATCTTTGAATGAAACCTAAACCATACTGTGAAAAGATAACGGAATAAATAGGTAAAGCCACACCTCTAACATTTTATCGCTTTTTTTTGGTAAACTTTTCAAAATACAACAGAATATGCACTGAGATTCTTAAAATACCTTATGGAAGAACGAATTTTCATTTTCGGAGAAGAAAAAAAAAAGACTTACAGGTGTTGTTAATATTACAAAAAAGTAATCGTTTTGATCGAAACAAAAGAAACAAAAAAATCGCATCGCTCCATGAAACAAACAAAAAAAGCTAACTTATATGCTAATTGAAAAAGCACTTCTACAAAATATTTAAATCAACAAAAAATAAGGTAATAAATAGTTTTAATGCAAGAAAATATTTGAGTGCAAGGAAATTATCACCATGGTTACGCAATTATAACATAGACACGAGACCTTTAAAATAATAAATTGTAAATAAAAAGTTGAACAAAATTTATCAGAAAATTTGATTTCTGAGAACTATTTCAGAGTACAAATTTATATTCGTATAATTTATCATCGGTGAGGTGTTTCATTAGTATGTATATATACACATATATACATGCATTTATACATCTATATACACACATGCATATATATATATATAAACATGTGTGTATATACATACATGTATATATCAGGTTAAATTTAAACAAACAGGAAGCGTTTTACAATAAGTTGATACGTAATGTAAAAAAGTTCTTCTACATTTTTAGCAAACAATAAAAGTTGGTTAACCAATTCCTCTCCTAGGTAATATTTCTTTAAGAAAATTATTCACTCCCTTTACTTTATAAAAGAAGCGACCACTGACCACATTAATTCGTTAGCGTTGGGTTTTTGTGCTTCGACTTCAGGATCCAACTCTAAAAGCTCGCGGACGCGCTTTGTTGCCAAATCATAATCTTCATCATTAAGTGGAGCAAATGCGTTTTCCAAAACGTCACTAGAATGCGCCAGATAGATCAGCGCTAAGGTTCGTTTGTCCATTCTTTGGGGGTCATTTACCCACCTGGAAAGGACAGATTCTTGAACTTTTTTTACAACTCGTTGTTTTACTGAAGAATCATTAACTGGATGGGTAGTCATGTCAAACAGAAGAAAGTTTTGTTTTTCAGTAGTAAGGACACCTTTCTCGACAAGATTTTTAGCGAGACGCTCGCGTACATTACGTAATTGGTAGCGAAGTTTAAGTGGATTCCACGTTTCACCTAAAATAAGAAAGATAAAGCTTCTAATTCTGTAAATGAAACTTTCTAAAACATTTTTTCATATAATCAGGAGGCCAAGATATGAGGGACAAGTTAAAAAATGTTTTTTTAATTATTTATTAAAGTTAAGATTTTTATAAATTTATTAAACTGAAAATATACTAAAATAAAATAAAATAGTTAGGTTTTGTTAACTTTACTTTATTCCAGGCAACAAAAATTTTGATAAACTTTAATTAGAAATATTTTTAAACATACCACTCAAAAGTTCTACCCAGGTAGGGACTGTTTCAGGTGGATCAGTTTCTTTGATGAGTTTAATTGCTTCATCCAAAATAACATCCCCTGTAGGTGCATCACTTAAAAATTGAACTTTTCGATTAAGAAGACTTTTCCTCCGCATACCATTTTTTTCCAAATCAATTCTTCCTCTAAGACCAAGTTCAATCATCATACATCCTCTTAAACCTGAGGATATACAGTCATTCCAGAATGATGTGTAGCCCTAAAATGCCAATTTAGTATCATAACAAAAGTCACCTAAGTTTTTGCAGCTGAAAATTAACTCACAACATCAGCAAAGAAGAAAATGGACCAATGAAAGTGTTTACAAAGAAAAAAAAGTATGGGTGCTTAAATTTTAAAGAGGAAATACTTATGGTATCAGACATGTTAAAATTAGGGATTGCTAGTATACGGCATACTAAAAAGTTAGTGTACAGTTTACCATATAGCATACCATAAAGTATACTGTAAAGTATAACATAAACTAAACTTTTTACTAATTGATTTTTTTGATTACTACTACTACTATTATGATTAATTTATTTCAGATCAGAGAATGCCATAGAATAAACAAAAAAAGGTAAAATAAAAACCCAGATATTATCTTAAAAAGGTGAAGAGCAGCACAAACAGCATGGTAAAAAAATATAACAACTTAACAAATTAAAGTTTTTACTAAGTAAATCTAAGAAACAAAGATTGAATTAAAAAAAACAACACTTTAATCATGGAAAGTCAATTAATAGACATGGTCCAGTAATTTAATTCATTAAGAAAATATAATTATCAGATTATCAAGTCAATCCGAAAATATTTCACAAATAAAAGTAAACAGGTATACTAATCTGTATACTAACTTTTAGTATACCAAGTATATTGTAAAATATACCGTAAAGTTAGTATACTGTATACAGTAACCAGCACTCCCTAGTTAAAATCTATTCATTTGAATATACTTTAATAACACTGTCCTCCAAAATCAATAAGGGATAGAAATATAAATGAGGGATAGAAATATAAATGAGGACTACAGGGGAAGACCCAGAGTTATCCATCTTTTCTACTTATGAGAAATTAGGAATATTTTCAGTAGCCATTAAATTTAAACATTTAAATTTAAGAGCTCAATAGTGCATGATAAAAGTGGCATATTGTAGTAATAGGTGAACACCAGTGCACAATGGAAAAGGTGAAAAATATAAAAAATTGTGAAATGGGACATCTGTAGGTTTTCCAATGTAGTTTTCCAATGTATTAACTAAATGTTGTATCATACAACTGTTTGCTGAAATCTTCTTTTTCTTATCAAGAATTTGTTAGCATTTTTTAAGAATAATGTTTTCATTATTTAAGAGTAACATAAACAAACAAGTTTCCTCCCTTTATTACCTTTTATTTACTTTTTAGTGTCTGACCAATAATTGAATTTAATTAACAAATCTTTTTTTTTTTTTTTGTAGTTAGGCTTTGAGATGAGGATTATTACATGTTTATCATAGTTTGGCTTTGAGATGAAGATAATTTTATAATTATAATTTTTCTATTTTTTTAAAATTTTATTTATATAAATTGAACAACTTTAAAACATATTTAAAAAAACTACCTTAAATAACATTAAGTATATTTATCAAGAAAGTTAATATAAGAAAACCACTTTTTCTTTTTTATTGATATGCATCAAAATATCACCATGCTGATACATGAATATACTGTTGATACCTGATATCATTAATGCTAAAAGTGATACAAGTACTAAAATAGAAAAGTGTTCTACACTGTATTAAAGTTATTTGGCAAAAATCAAATCAAAGCTTAAAATAGAATATTTACAACTATCTTGTTGCATGTATGAAAACTATTTTTGTAATTCTTAATTACGGTCTACAACTTTTGTTAAAACAATTTTTAACTATGTTTTCAACAGTTTCAGATTTATCATTTTGCAGTACCCATAAAAAAAAAATCATTTAAAAAACAACAGGTGGAAATCTTTAACAGCATAATAAGTATAGGTCTGATCTGAAAATATCAACAGATTGCTCTCATTTGAAAGCAAATCAATTTTAAATGAGAGCAAACAGGTACAAAATGTTTTTTTTTCACTAACAGCATTTGATAACTCCCCCCCCCCAAAAAAAAAAAAATTTCTCCTTTTGATGAAACATTTTTCATTATTTTGCGCTCATAAAAAAGATTAAAAAACAAAGTTAAAATATACATACTTTTATAAAACTAATAACTGCATTTAAATAAACAACACTAAATTTAGCCAAATTTACATTATTAAACTTAACTAAATTTAAAATAATTTAAAATAAAATCTTATCTAATGAAATGGTAAAATTTTTTTATTATGATTAAAAAATTGGCCCAGAATAAGAATTCACACAAAAAAAACTTAATTTAAAGAAACTCACTATTGTAAAAAATTACTTACTTCTTTATCTTTCAAACCAAGTAATAACACTTCCTCCATTATAGTCAATCGTGTTTGTTTATCTGCAAAATCAGACTCTTCATCTATATTTTGATCAGGAGAGTTAATAATTTTATGATCACCATCTGAAGTTGAAACTTCCTTAGTTGTTGATTTAGCATTACTCCTTTGAACAAGCCCAGCTGACCTTCTTGTTGCCATATCTTTTAAAATATTTTTTATTCATAAATACCACCAGTCCAGCTGATTTTTTATTTGTTTACAGCCAACACTAAGTATTAAGTGTAAATTAACAAAAGAATTATAGCTTTGAAAATAAAGACATATTCTGTTAAATTTAGATAAGAATAAACTTAACCTTGGAAGCTTAACCACCAAAAAAATTGGTAATATCCATTTTATGGTGTATTTTAATATTTTCAACAACTTTAACTAAACATTTAAACTATTATAGCCTCATGATGTACTTACATTAAGCCACCAGAAAACTATAGAGTATGTTAATCACATATGTACTTGCTTACATATATATGTAATTGTTTAAACACCAATATTTTCCCTTTTTTGTTTATCTTTTGTTGCATTAACAAGAGTATAGATTAATATATAGATATATAAATATTTAGAGTTAACCTAGTTAACAATTAACGTAGATAATACTTACTCAAAATGATACAAAATACCAAGACAGTAACACTGATATGGAATACAACTAATGGTGTATTGATATGCAGAGTTGGGTAATGCTTTAGTTAGTTCTGTTATTCTGTTTTAAGTTGATACACTTTATTGCCTTGGGAATAATACCTAATCCTTATTTTGTAAAAAAAATTTTTTTTTTAAATAAAAATTAGAGTTGATTAAAATTTTTTATACTTGTTACGTAGAGACTGTGTTAAACTATTTTACTCAAGTAAACTTGTTCCCACTATTTTTTATGGTTTTGTCTCGCTTTGTCACCATCTTTTTTAATTTTAGTAGCGTTTACGTTTTAATAAACCGGCCGCTGACCACAAATAAAGCATGTAATTATAAAATTATTTATTATTCACAGCGTAAAAATGAAAGAGTAAAAATTACAGAATGAACTAATAAAGCAATTATACTTGAAAAAACAAGATTAAAGAAAACTTTAACCTTATAGTCTTTTTATAACATTATTTGGAATCAGGTTAGAGAAAAGACATTTATACGTAAATGTTTTTTGTAATTCACATAATTTGTATTAATGAATCTAAAAAATATCATTTAATTATATAACTAATATATTTTAATTTAATGGCACTAAAAAAATTATCATAATTTCTGTTTGAAGACAACTATTTATGTCACGGTCTATACTTGTAGAACTTTTGCTTGAAAAGTTCACGGTGTTGACGTCAGCCAACGTAACTGTCGATGACGTATGTAACTTCCTACAGATTAATATCCCGTTCAAATTGCCGATAAAATGTCATCGGAGTTTTTTTTTTTTTTTTTATTCGGTCCCTATTTTTTTTAAAATTTATTTTACCTGCATTTGACACAAATTACCCAGGATTTCTAATCATGAAAAGTAAAAGATTCCGATGGCATTTTTCCGTCAGTTTGAACCTGGATAATCGTTTGTACTTGTATTTGAAAAACTCTTTATTAGTTCCTGGGTATTTCACAATAAATGGATGTAAAGAATTTAATCGCAAAAGATTAAGTCTATCAACATGACAAAAGATATATTACAGCTTTTGCACTATATATGCATATACATAACGAAGATGGAAAAGTTTTTAGATTTAATTGTATTTTTTTTAATTACGTTTTTCTACACTTCTAATTTTCAAGCTGCCATCCGGATTATCTCCGCATCCGCTTCGTCTTTTGAGTGAAATTTTCAGGAAATTTAATGATTTAAATGAGCTACAGTTTTGAGAGTACTGAATTTAAAATGACGGAAGAAATTGGAGAAATTAAAATTTTAGTTGAAAGTAGAAACCAGTCCAGGCATTGAGTTGACAAAATATCCAAAAAATCAAATAAATAGATAACTTGAAAACATTATTAAAAAAAAATTAAAGTCTGTTAAATGAAACGCTTCACACTAATGGCGATTTAAATACTCTATTAAAAACACTATTATAGTTTACCACAAAACAAGTTTTATTTAAAACACCATTTTAGTGTGAACGAGGTATAATATTAAACTAAATTGCTTACCCAAGAAAATTTAAAAGGAATCGGATCGCTAATGCTCTCGTCATCATTTATGTTCTTAACCATTGAAAAATGTTAAATATGGCCTGAAATGATTATTTTAAAAATAATGCAAATAATGCAAGTAATTGTAAAGCAGTAGAGTTCCAAGTAAACTTTGCGTAAGTTTTGCTTTAAGTTCAAAATTACGGCAAATCGTATTCACAAAACATGCGTAACTTTTTTCATAAGTTTAATGGTGTTCACACGAAACTTCTTAAGAAAATGCTCAGCTCGATTTAAGCAAGAAAAGTACACGGTAGTTTCGCAACAGACTATTATCGAGGGCATGCGCATTAATTTAAATCCGCTCTAAGGGTATTTTTTCACTAGCCTCGAAATCAGAACATTAAGTGGCTCTTAAAATCTTTAATAAATACCATAAAAATAATTTAAAACAGAGCAATTAACATCCTTATTGTTCTTAGTAAGTAAAGTGTACATCTTAGTAAGTGTAACTGCGTTATAACAAAACGTAGAACTGAAGCCTGAAGCTATAATCCACCTGTGAAGTTGGCCAATATTGTCTGTGCGAATTTTACCACTTTACATTTTATTCTAATTACAATATTTAGCGTAGTATTTTCACCAGCCGTATTTTCAAGCGAAGCTACCAATTTGGTTAGTACTTCGCTATTTTTTTACTATTCGAAAGACGATGTGGCTAACCTTTTATACAAACATAATAAATAACTCCGAAAACGCATATGTTGTTATATATATATATATATATATATATATATATATATATATATATATATATATATATATATATATATATATATATATATATATAACATCAACTAAATATTTTTATTCTGTAAATCTAATTCTTTGAGAGATGATGGGTGGTTTTAAAGACTTTGCAATCAAATTATTCCTTGTGTAATGGTTGCTCATTATACTTTCTAATTTTTGGGTTCCAGACATGCTTCAGTATATTTTTCCGATATTATTAAACTTTGCATGTATACTCTCGCCACCTTGCTCCTCGTAAAATCCAGGGACCACTCCTCATGTGTTCAAAAGCACTCTCATGAAGTTCTTCAACTTATGCATTTTTGGAGTTATTGATTCATTTGGCCAAGTAGTTCGAAAAAATTCCATTAGTTCACGTTCTATTGTTTCTAAAATAAAACAAATTTAACTAATAAATATAAAAGTAAATTAAAAAAAAAAAAATCAACTGATCCACCGGTACAGTAAGTGGAAAGTCAGCAGTTAATATATGACCAAAGACTGGCTAACCACATCAATACACAAATTGTGTAAAATGGTATATAATCAGAAAAACGGAATAACATTGATTAGGTTCTACAAAGAAATAATATTTAGTCATTTTTACTTCGTGACTTAAGTATAGATTATAAACTTATCGTAACTCTGTACCTTATGTTCATTAAATAAATTACAAGAATTTTAATCGATTGTGACACTTTGAATATTTGTGAAACCAAAGTTTAAACTTTTGACATATGTTAATCACCTCCATATGAACTAGATATTCTCAAAGTTTTATGCAATTGACAACTGATTGTGGAATTAAGTTGCATAACTTTAGTATGTTATTCAACTACAAAAAAACAACAAAAATTTACTATATTAGTACAGGTGTTATCAGAGACATTGATTAGGAATGTTATAAAAAATATTTAATGCCAACGTTGCGAAAACCTAGATAATATACAGAGAAACAATTTTTCAATAATCCCTGAAAGGATAAATATATATATATAAAAACATACGCTTAACATCTTGTGAACTTGATTCCCAATCAATAAGCAACTATGATAAGCTTGATGTTGTGCTCCACATAATTGCGAAACAGATCCAATTCTGTCCGATTCCTATTTTCAAGTCATCTTTAACTATGCAATTTGTGCCTCCTTAAAAATTAATTACAATTATTGATGTACAAATGGTCCAAAAATATCATTAAAAATAAATACTTCTTTCCAATACAGTTTGATATAGATATTGATATACCTTTTCAGTTCTCTTGTAATTTCGCAGAACAAGCGCAAAATGCCAAATGCATAATCGCGAAATAAAATTACATGTAAACTCTTTTCCCTAAAATGACGATGCATTGAAATTAAATCATAATTAATTAAAAATCTGTATGCTTTTCTAAAAGCATTTTGCATCCCTCTTACCCCAAATAGAATTCCTGAAAATTTTTTTTTTATCTACCTCCATTTCATTGAATAAAGTTGCCTAATTTCATCTGTGTGCCTTGAGAGCTCAGCTTTAAGGTCCTCCTCTTACTTTTGCTTGATAATCTTTGGCCTCAAATAATATCAAATTGCATAATCCATTTTAAATGAACTACCTTCATGGTCATCTCCAATTTTTATATGTGTTTCACTAGCTGTCTGGCCATTAGTTAATTGGTTACGTCTATAACAATATAGATTATATACAAATATAAATATTTGCATTATTTATGATTTTTTGATTGAGTTTCTAACAATAGCACACACAGCACAATAAATTACACTTCAACATTTTACATTTACTACATTTTGCATTACATACACTACATCTGCCATGGTGCCAAAGATTTGCACTTGGTTTCACTAACTTCTTTCAAATAATGAAAAAGTGTTGAGATCGTGGTTGGGACAGTAAAAGAAACAAAAAAAAAGAAAACGGTTTTCCATTCTGGTAGGTGATTCAATAAATAATGGAAACTTAATCTAAAAGTAGATAAATGCAAATTAAGTGCACTCATAATCTGGCCTTCGCAAATAGAAAGAACAAGATGTAAGGTTTATTCGACATAGAAAAATAATTTATGAAAATGAACAACCAGCTCATTACAAATGAAGTAATAAAGTATAGAGAAAAACTTTCAAAAATGTTGTATATTGTATGATATGGCAAATTTTTTCATATCTTAGGGGAGGATGGGTAGGAGTGAGCCACTTTTTTTAAAATCAATTATATCAAGAAAACCAAAAGTGGAAAAAGTATAGGATAAGGAGCCTAAGGTAGCCTAATGTATTACGTTTCTAATAGTAATACATGAAATATCAAAATATCTTCAGATTTTTAATAGCTTGAACAATAACGCAGGTGTTGCTACTGGTTCACTCCTACCCATGAATGGGTAGGAGTGAACCAAGCAAATGGTAAGAGTGAGCTATTATCTTTGATTACTAGAAAACTAAAATTAGATATTTTCTTTAACTAATTTATTGAAAATTAAGTAAGTAACAAATACTTTATAATTAAGCATAACATAATTAAGTAATCAAGTAACATAAATAATGAGTCTAATTTTATAGACTCGAGGCATTATAAAATATGGTAAAAATAAATGTTATGTTGCACACGAGTTTTCTAATAATGTAAAATCAAGACAACTAAATTCTATATTTGTCGTATATTTTCTCATAATGTTTATTCGCTTTTACAATTTAAATATCATTTCTAAATTCATTGTGCACGATGAATTATGCACAACGAGCCATATATAGTCATTGAACTACATATTCATTGTGCACAATGAATTACGCAATGACGCAACTACAACACCCCTTGATCTCTAGATCACAAAGTCTGCATATCTATTCGGAAACTTCCGCATTCGCGTCGATTTTCGGTGATTCAGGTTGTCCGCAATGGGTTCTTCCGATCCTCTAGTAGGCAAATCGGCTGCGATGGGAACAGGACAGACGTCCGACATGTGTCTCGGCAATCCATTGATTTCTACCGAAACTCCTCGTCCTTCATCTGTAACTTTTCCTCTGTTCCATTCGCTCGTACATTTCGAGTCAGGTGGTTTTACAAATACTTCTTGTCCTTGAAAAAAATTGTGGAGAACTTCTTCGTTGGTTTTGGCAGAAATTGTGTGTGGTTTCCACTCATAAGAAAATATAGCTTTGTAGGGGAGCGATGTTTCCTCGCCATTTTTCCTGGGAGCCCGGTTATACCAATATACCATTTTTAGCGGATCTTTGCCACTTCTGGCTGCCATTCGCTTGATAGTGCGGTGATGACGTTCAACAATTCCGTTCCCTGATGGCCTGTAAAGCGCAACGAAACAGGATGGACACTCCCCATTCTACGCATAATTCACTAACGAGTTTTGAGCGAAAGGTCTTGCTGTTGTCAAGTAGAACTTGCCATGGTGGTCCTCTTTCTCGAAATATTTCTTCTAAATGGAAACACACTGTTGTTTCTTTCTCGTTCTGTAGCTTTCTCCAAATTGCAAACTTGCTTCATTTTCCACAGTCAATAATAAACAAATAATTCTCTGATTTATAGTGGGTTACATCGATAGCTAAACGGTGCTAACTCTTTCCAACTTCAAGATTTCCTTCTTCCCACTTAATTGGCGCAGGATCCACCGATAAACATCTTTCGCAACTTTTCACGACTGATTCAACGTCTTTTCTACTAACCTTCTCCTTCGGATATGTCTGTTTCATCAGATAAAGGGTTCGATTGACTCCAAAGTGATGAAGATTATGAAATGACTTCACATCAGGCGGTACAACATTTGCTGTCATTGCAGAATGGTTTAAATGTAACCAGTTCTGCGGTACTCTCGTAAGAGCATCGGCTTTATTTTCTACTGACTTTACCAGAAAAAGTTTTAATTTTATACCACACTCCTTCACAAGGTCTTCAATTAACGACAACCGGCGACAAACAAGTGGTTCTCCAAGACCGTGTACTCGAACGGGTTTGTCACCGATAATTAAGGAGTTCAACCAGCCGGCAACAGTAACCGAATCACACTTTATGGTAATACATTCGAATCCCCATTTTGTTGCTAGATTTATTCCTTTTATCACGGCTTCTAACTCTGCAAGGTTAATGTGAGCCGCATCATCTTGTTTCCTCAGCCACGAACAGTCTTCTACTATTTCCCCAGCCACTTCCAACACTATGCCAACGGCTAAGCTGCTTGAATCACACCACACTGTTGCTTCGGAAGTGTTTTTGACGTTCCATGACTCATGAACGGGATCTTCTTTAGTAAGTCTTTCATTTAAACTGTTTACTAATTTGACAATACGTTCTTTCACAAAAGAGTCCCATCCACAACTACTCGAAACCCTTTTTAGATAGCTACACGAAGGGCGCAACCAATTTGCTATTGGAAAATGTCCAGTCAGCTGTCAGCACCAAGAAAAGATTTGCCGACGTGTCATTTTTCCTTCAGGAACTTTAGGTATGTTGTCACGTTTCCAACGGACTTGGTTGCATTGTTTGTACACTCGCAATCCAAGCACACGACCGCCGACAAATTTTTCTGGCAACTTAGAATCCAAACCATATTTTTCCAAGAGTTCTCGAACTCTGCAACTTGACACTATGTTATTATTGACAATGATATCATCAATAAATGAGTCCGTCCCAGCCTCGACAACTTTGTCTAAGGATAACACCTTTTTTAAAGTTTTAGTCATTATTCTGGGCGCCACATTTAAACAAAAACCCAATCTTGTTAGACAGTAACGCTGCCCTTCATATTCCACGACTTGATATTTCCACAGTGCTTCGTCGACACGAGTCTGCAGATACGCTTTCTTTAAATCGATTATTTCAAGATTTTCTCCCAACTTTCTCCAGTTGCGAAGTTTGGTACTGCAAACGTCGCCATCTGCAGTATGACTGGACACAAATTGATTCAGCTCCCGATAGTCCATCACCGGACGTACTTTTAATTTGTTTCGTTGAATTACTGCCATCAACGGAATGATGCCATTACATCTCCCTTCAAATGGTTTCAGCCATCCCTGTGCTATCCATTCACTTATTTCCTTTGCATAATCACTTTTAACGTCATCAGAGATATGATAGTTTGGAATTTTGTTTGTCAAAGTTGGTGGTTCTATCAGCCACTTCCAAGACACGCTCCAACTGCCATTTTTGAATTCTGCTACGAAGTCTTTATCAATCAGCTTTTGAATAGTAGGCGAGGATACTTCATTCGTTTTTTCTTGAGAGACTGCAGTAGCACTGATAGTTAGTTTTTCTACATTGAAGTTTATGGTTTCGCCGTCTCTCCCAACTTGGACACCTCCAAGCCTTCGTATTGCGTCCATACCAAGTAGCATTTGATATTCGGGGACAATGTTGGCAACCAGGCATTCCAAATCGATGGTAGTGTTATTAATAGAAAGATTAACAACAATCTGGTGTTTTACTTCAATTGACTTTCCATTCATCATCACGACCTTTTGTCTTGCGTGTTTGACATTTTTTGCGTTTACGATATCCCGACTTAAAATTGATTTGGAGCATCCAGTATCCAACAATGCTTTTATTTTTCTTCCATTGACATAAACGCAGAGAGTTGGTGGTTTTATATTTCGTGGGAAGCCGCTCGCGCATAGACGGGTGGCTTCCCTTCCATGTTTTTTGAGTTCGTACACTTTTTGTAACAGTTCAGGGCCAGGTGGTTGTCCATTCCACACACAAAACACTTCTTCTTCTCAATTCCTTCGCTTCAATTTCGACTGATATGTCCCTCCTCACCGCATCTTTAGCAAGTCATGGTCTTTTTTCCGCTTCCTTGAGGAACCTTTCTTGGACCAATAGCACCAAGATTCACGCGACTAACAAAACACGATTCTTTACAACGCAAGATTACCAAACTTCTTGCTTTTTCAGCGATCTGGTGCAGTGACATTGTTGATATCGAGAGTGCTGTTTGGAGCTGTTTTCTTGCTTCGTCAGGTAATCCGAGAATAAATGCGCACCTTATCCACTCTTCGCTTACGTGAGACGATATTAGCTTGCTCAGCCTTGTTAATTCTGCGAGATATACGTCAACGGACTCGTTTTCCTTAAGAAGGCGATTTACGAATTCTTCGTGTGCTGTTAGCGGAGAAGCAGAGAAGGCGGTAGTCAGTGCATTTTTCACTTCATTGTAGTCTTCTTTTATCTCATCACTGAGTCCTTGATAAACGGCAAACGCCCCGCCAGAAAGAAATAAGGGGAGCATCACATTCAGCTCGTCAACTTTTTGAAGTTTTGCTACCAGTTCCAACTTCTGTATCCATTCTGAAAATTCACCCGAACCATCGTACTGCGACACCAAATCCGAGAACTTTATAACAATACTCATTGCCGAAATAGCTTGTAATATCAAGACAACTAAATTCTATATTTGTTGTATATTTTCTCATAATGTTTATCCGCTTTTACAATTTAAATATCATTTCTAAATTAATTGTGCACAATGAATTATGCACAACGAGCCATATATAGTCATTGAACTACATATTCATTGTGCACAATGAATTACACAATGACGCAACTACAAATAATATACTAAGATGTAAAAGTCAAACCAAAATATGTTTTTACGCTGAAGTCAAAACTTTTTTAGCGTGAAGTATTAGTGACCCGGGGTTCAATCCTACCCGTGAAGGAATGGCTCATTCCTCCCCAAGCTGTGCAGCTGGATTAAAACATTAAATGTGCACTAAGTACGTGGTTTATGCACGTAAAATACTTTGTTCTAAAAACTGCATTGTTTATTAGTAAATTTTGAACCACTATCTTATGTCTCGAAACAGCCGGTATGCTCATTAAAGAAGTTTAAAAAAATACAAAAAATTTACTTTTGCACAGAGTGGATGACAACGTTAACGGAGACACCCGCACAAAGAATCGGTAAAAAAAATTGGATTGTGTTAACAACAATTTGTATGTAAGTACTTGGTGAAAGTTTTGAGTCTTTTTAATTTCCCGTTTTAGCTGTAGGATCAACGATTCACTCCTACCCTTGGCTAACTTCTACCCATCCTTCCCTATATGTTACCTTTAATTCAAAACGAGTTTATAACAATGCTGGGAGAAAAATTAAGAATAAAAATTATTGAGCAAGTAAAAGCTACTTCAAAGCACTTATCTATTGTATTTGAAAGTACTCCTGTTGTTTCTCATATGGATCAAACCAATAAGCTCTTGCGGTACGTTATGATTGATGGAAATAGTTTCAAAGTGGTAGAATCATTAATTTTATTGAAGCCAATGGTAAAACTGCGAAAAATATTTCAACAATGATTTGACAATAATCAGAAAAAGATAATATTGACATACCAAACTCTAGAGGATAAGCATGCAATGTGTCTGTGATGACTGGTCAATGCTTTGGGGTTAAATGAAGTATTAATGGAATAAATAGAAACGTAGAGATAGTCACATGTGCAAATCATTCCCTTAATTTAATGGGTGTGCAAGCAGCATTAGTTGCTGTGAACTCTGTAACCTTTTTTGGAGCATTTGAACTATTAAAAAGATATTAAACAGTTGTTTACGGCTAAACATATTTATGAAGGTCTAGGCATTGTTACAGAGCAATGGTGCAGAAGGAAAAACATAAATAAAAAACTTCCTACAAAACCGAGTTAAGGAGAGAAATATTTTCCTAGCTAATCAAGATGAATCCAAGAATTTTCTTGCAGATCATCAAATCAATGGAGTTGCTGGTTTATTCGAAATATTTCATGCAGCCTCACTATCTCCATATGCACTAGAATATGCTTGGAAAACGAAAATAAAATTTGCTTCAAATCACAAGACAGTACAAATGAAAAGTTTTTCAAGTTAAAAAATGAAGGAGTTATTTGACATTATTTTAATTTTCTCGAAGATTTTCTGAAATGGCAACTAAATAATTTCTAACATTTTCCTCGGAATTTTCAGCCCTAGGGTTGCTAAGAAAGCGTTTGATGGCGGCAAATACGTCTCAATGATTCCAAGTCTTAGATTTAAGAAGCCTCTACTTCCGTCAGTTCTCAGTTTTAAATGGCCATTATGGATGTTTCTAATGCTCATGGACTTGTTTAGAGAGAGCCTGAAATTATTCGCAGTTGATAACAAATTTATCTTCTATACAGTGATACAGATAGGATTTATACTACCCCGGAGTACCTTTAAAATTTTCCCTTTTATAAAGATTGAAAATGAGAAAACTATACCTGCTTTCTATAAAATATGTAATACTTTTAAACAACAACGCGGTTTTTCTTCCTTTTTCTCTGCACAAAAAAACGTATACGATCTCGATCACGTAAAAACTATTCACATTTCACTTTATTTGACCAAATATTAGAGAAAGAAAAATTTGTGTTGTTTTTATAAATGAGAAGCATAAAGTGCAATTTTAAACATGCAATATCTGATTTTTTATATGCATACATCCAAAATACGATTATTGTATGGTATTGATTTGTAATGGTTTTGTAAATGAATTACACTTAAATATTATACGCCTACGTTTACTAGAGAAGAAGTTGTTTTCTTGTAATCTTTCGTCGGCTTTTGACCAACCAAGATCTTTTGATGAGGCTCAACAAAGTTTAGATTTATATTTTCAATTAACCGGTTCACCCGACCCATTTTTAGTAAAACAGGAAATAGAATTATACCTCCAAAAACCAACATTTGATAATCATTCAACAATAACATTAAAATCTAAATAATCACTGTGGTTCTGAGGAAACAAATGGCATTCTTATATCAAATGCCCTGCTCGTGAAGCTACTTATCTTAAATATTCTAATGTTTCTACAACTATTCACAATTATGATGATTATTTTTTTGCCATCATCTCAGCTCCAACAAGTTCTCCTTTTCCAGCAACCAATTAATACTATTTTATTACTACCATTAGCTATAGCTAATTATTAATAGTACTCTATTAATGACATGTGATAAATAAGTTATGTGCTAAGTTGCATCACTAAATTAGGGTACAAAATAATTAAGTATTTTTGAGCTGTCAGTATTTGCGATGGACTTTTATGAAATTATTAGCAAATTGAGTTAATTTAGAAGGCCCCCTAATGGCTATTTGAACTTGAGCATGGCATTTGCAAACGCTTGCCTTTTAGAAAATGGTACACATGTACAGATACCAAAGATAGCTATTCAGTTCTCGGGTTGCAGAGTTTGCCATAAGCTTGTTAACAGACTCGCTAGCAAGTAGGTGTTTGTACAACTGGAGATGTTGTACTAACTCCTACTTGTTACATGGTGAATCTACAGCTTATTTGCATGTTAGCCACCAAGCAATATTTAAATGAGTTATAAATGTGATAAAGTCATGCACCTTTGATACTTAGTGATAACTGGCAATTGTGGCTGGTGCTGAGTTCTCCAAATTGTGGTTCACAAAGTGTGTTTTTAAGACTGTAGACGCTTAGCGATTTTAAGGCTGTACACGCTTTGTGCAATCAACAGATTGTGGGAATGTTATTTCATCCTTTGTTAATGGCAGGTACAGAAGTGAAAGTTCAGTTTATTCCCGGTAGCCATCTTGTAGAAATTTAATACGTTCAGCAACAAAAGTTATCACCTCTTACATTGTCAAAGCAAGTAGCTCTTGCGCTTGCAGGCTACAATCAACTAAGCGAAATGGAGGTATTTGAGAGGAGTTATGTGATATCACATCCAAATTACTTCTCAACCTTGTAAACAATGTTATATCTGGCAACTTTGATACATCTCAGTAATTAAGTACATGAGATAGAAGAATTTCTCTAACGTGATGGCAACAACCTGACAAAAGACAGCACGCTGCAGTTTATCTTGCTGCTAGATAGAAAGTGTCATTATATTTATAGTAAGCTTGAGAATGATTTCTCAAAACGGTTTATCTGACGGTTTCAAATAACTTTGCGCTCCCAAGAACTATAATTGAAATGAGTCACCAACAATGCAGTTATGCGTTCTTGAGTAACTCTGTAATTTTCAAGAGAAAGTGTTAACTTTTCATTCCAATAAAGGGTGCACAGTTTTGGTAGTTCCCAGTCATAAGCACCAAAGCAGACTATTCTACCAATCAGATCTTCAGCATTTGTAACTAATACATCAGTGTTTGTTGGCCACAGCTTGAATGTTGATGGTAATAACAAGTGAATAGCTTCAAATTTGTGCAACATAGTCTAAGTGTTGCTGCAGTTTTTGCCAATTGAATGGAGCTTGTTGTTAATAGTTTCAACTATATTTTTACAATCAATACGTTCTGTCACCCTTTTGGCATTGAATTTATTGATAGAACTCAGTGACTTGCTGCAGTACAATCTTATTGTTGTAAACCTAGATTGTGCATCAGTTATCTTGATTGGTGCACCTAGAAACTTGGGAACAGATAAGCTACTGAATACATGTAATTATTACATCATCACTGCAAGTCAACTCTGGCGAGAATGTACTTTCTTTTTATAAAGTAACTGTTATTTATAGGACGTGTAAAAGCTCCGCGACATGGAAGATTCCTGAAAAACAGTTAAAAACTTATTTGAGTGAAAGGTTAAAGCAAGGAATGAAAATCGCACTTTCTGCCAAGAGACTGATCAATTTATGCATTTTCTTTTATTGGCCGTTTTTTAATTAATATATATGCATATATCTCTATGCATATATATGTATATATGTTTATATATTTATACATATATATATATATATATATATATATATATATATATATATATATATATATATATATATATACACACGAATATTGATTTACATGGAAGGCAAGCCTAGAGCAACTCAGGCGAGCTGTATTCAGGATGTTGCTAGTCCTTTAGAGATGTATTATACAAATCTATAGATTCACCTTCCGTCGTTTCTTCCATATTTCACTTAAGAATATCCAACTTCATAAAATATACTAGTTTATGCTACTCTTAAATTTAATGCCTAGCTAGTAAAGCAATATGTTGTCAAGTTGTCAACTCTCAATATTCATTTACAAAAGACAGGTAGTAAGAGCGATTTGTACCATCAAAGCAAAACAATTTGAAGCAAAGTCAATATATATCAATATAGGATTAATTAGTGCTTGTTTACAATTATAGTATAGTAGTATGCAAATAACTGTCGCTAGCACTTGTACTAATCATGATCAATTCGCTTATAAACGGTTTGAAAACCTCATATCGCCGAAACTAAAAAAAGTTGTATGGTAAAAAGACTATTATTGTTGAAAATCTGTCTACTCACTTCAATATCACTATTTTTTTAAAAGCGCGAAAAAGAAAATATTAAGATTGAATGCTCACTGCAATTTGACAATATACCTGCAGAAAAAAGTCTTTCTCATGACAAGTTCGATGAAATGCAATTAGGTTCAAGTTAGCAGACTGCTATTGAAAGCATTATTGGATCATAGCTAGTCAATCTTCAGTATTAATTAGACTCTGTTGAAGAAAAGTTCAGAAAGTATTTATCGGGGGTAGTAATAAATAGTCAAACCAAAGCTTGATAGTAACTCATTAGGAGATTTAGTAAAATCACTGAATAAAAAGGTTGATGCATTTGTAATCGTTTATAACAAAAATATTATCCAGGTGCCATTATTAACTTTTTTATAAATGGTGCAACTGTAAGTTTCTTGGTGAAATCTACAAATAACTGGAATTGATCTTAAAAGAGAAGATATTTTTTCTGTTACATTCATTCTAGAATAAAATATTATTTTAAATGGTATATTCGTTGCGGACTTTTTTTTATTAAAAAACAAAGTTAAATAACGAAGAAACTTTTTGCGGAACGAAATCTGTTTTTTCCGTAAAGAAAATTTTTTTTTAAAAAATGACCGTTGTAAAATTCTTCTGAGAAAAAATGCAACAAATTTAAGAAGAAACACTAAGATTAAATGTATTTCATTGCATTTTAGCTTGTAAGAACGAGAAAATTTTAATGTAGTTTGTAAAAATACTCAAAATTTCACTAAAAATATAAAATAAATTTTATTGAACATTTTAATCTGGTTTTTCCAAGCACGTTTTCCACGCTTTATTTTAGCAACAGGTTCAGATGAGCTAAACTTTGTTTTGACTTTTTATCTTAATTTGTTTGATCTGCATCTCGTATTATTTTTCATTCTTTGAAAATTTTTTTCTCTTCTTTTCCTTAATTTTCATCTTCTTTTTCATACATTTTCAAAATATCTTACTCACTTATATTGTCTTGTTTTACTTTGGTTTTTTAAATTGGTTCTGAAAGTTTTAGTACAACTTTAAATGAAGTTGAAAAGATTGAAGTTGATCGCATAGTAGTTGAAAAACTTTAATTGAAGTTGAAGAAACTGGAATTTTTCTCTCAATATAAAGCGCTGATGGAAGCAGAGAGACGAAATAAATAACAGCGGTTTTTTTCTTTTTTCTTTGTCAGTGGGCATCTAAGAAGATTCTACATGGGTTCCTAAGAAGATTCTACATGGGAGTATTGACAAAAAAAGTTTTAATCAATAATAATAATAAAAAAAAGAAACACTTTATTTACTGAGAACTATTTTACCGACCAAGAAGTTCATTACCAGTAAAACTGGAAAAGTGCGTTGGAAAAAGTTGGAGTTTTAAAACTTTCAATAGTGAATTGTGCAACTGATTTAGAAGCAGATTTTAAATCATCATCAACGTCTATAAACCGCTTAAGATAAACATTCTCAATATTCAGTGGAAAAATGCCTGAACCACGGGAACCATTAATTATATTGGGTTTTTTTAATAATTCTATTATTCATCAGTTTTGAGATTTTTAAAAACTTCGTCTTAAAAACCTCCATACAACCCTTATACCTTTTCCAATTTTTAACTTCCTTTATCCATCCGAATTTAGATGGTCCAGAAAACGATGCATCGCACATTTGCGAAATGTATGTGGTTTTACGTAAATGGACATTAATGTGGCTTGTTTGATTTTCTAAGAATATGAAAACAGAACGTGAAGCAACTTTCAGTTCTTCATTAATTCTCTGAATATAAGCATTGAAAGAGCGTTGGTTTTGCCATCCAGTTTCAGTGAAAAGGAGGTCAATATTTGACAGTTCCACAAGTATATGCAAAATCTTCCAATCAAGTTGATTTTTTTTTTTAAATATGACCTGGGTTTTTTTTTTTAAATGACCTGGGTTTTTTTTAATAAAGAGTTATTAGCTAGAAGTAGTAGCAGACAATTTCTTTAGATTTTAATGAATTAATTTTTTAAAGCTGGTTTCGCGCTTTTCCTTGATTAATCAAAAAAAGGTCTTCAAAAACCTTTTGTGTGCAAAATTTTAAATTTTTTGCTAAAATACCACAAAAATTACTTTTATTTTTTACCTCAAAAAACAGATTCATTTACATGACTTTAAAGTCCTTTATGAGTCCAGTTAACAATATATTCCAATTAAGGAGTGAAAAGTAAAGATGATAATCTATTTTCAAATATAAATCCTCATCTTTTAAGATAATAACAATTAAGTGGAGAGAAAATTGAAAATCTGGAACTATCAAAAATATTTTATTGAAAGAAAAACTCATTCATGATATTTCAACTACATTTAGATGAAAAATGTTTTTCAGATGGTTTTATGTACATTTTTATACATTTGTGAGCTAATTAGAACATGACATGTGCCATGAAGTATTTTTTCCACAAAAAAGTGAATACCACAGAAAACCGGAAAAATCTTTACGCAAGTTGTTATTTTAAAATGTGAAATTTTTTTTTTCTGTGAAATCTTTTAGTAAAACCCGTTTGGTAATAAAAACATTAACTTTTTATTCCGAATTTATCTATTTGAACTTTTAAAATTGAAGCCTTGTTAAGTGGTACAAAGCCACCCTTTTATATGATCAACTTTCCACCACTCTTACAAAGTTACTATAAATTAAAAAAAAAAAAATGATGGAAAAAAATTTGCTGTGGTATTTTTTTTAGTTAAAAATATTATAAACGCTTAGAAGCATAAACATTTGACTATTCTTTCGTATTTTTCTTTCAAAAAGTTCTGTTTCTACAAATTGAAGTTCGATAGCTTAGTAATTGAACTTCGTTCTGTGAATTATGTTGAAACAATTTCTGGTGACTACTGTAAAACATGGTGGAGTTTTTAAAACATTTTTTGGGTTTGTTTTAATGATAATAGAACTGCCATCCAATATTTATTCTCATAATAAACACTACTTCTATAAGGTCGGCAATATAAAATAAATTCAAGGTAAAAAAATCATTATTTTGTCATTTTATTGAAGCAAAGCTTGCTGCAAAACAGATCTTTGTGAAGATCAGAAACAGCTCGCAAACGAAAAATAAGTATAGTGCTTATATTTTTTAATATTATTCCTTATTTTACCCAATAATGTTTATCATTTGAAATTTTTGACCAGGAAAGCACTCAATAAGACTTAAAGGGCAATATTCAAGCCTTGGAATTTGGTTTTTATCTGATTTATTGCTCAATTTAAAAACAGAGAAACACCTCGAAATTTTCTCAACATAAAAGTATACCATATTTCTAACTAAAATTCTGAAAAATGAAAAACCTCCAAACTTAACCAGTGCAACTGTGTTAAAAAATAGACATCCCTTACATCTAAGAATTTTGTTGGCCTATAGTTTCAAGTAATCTTGTGTATCCCACGCGTAAACAAATTACAGAGGGTCATTATGCACAAAAACGGACCAAAAGTTGCATATAAGAAAATTGGCAAAAGTTTATGCCACGGAATTCAAATTTGGAGTTAGAAATCATATTTGCGGGTATTTAAGCCCTACGATCTGCACGTAATTACGTAGGCACTCTTTATTAAACGTACAGTCAATTTCTAACTCAAAATTTAAACCCTTAAAAACTTTTTTAGAAGTTGTAGATCTGATTTGTATCTTCTCCCATGTCTTGGGATGTGTTGATCTGGAGATTGTAACTCACATGGTCCTTATGTGGAGTGTGGAGAGTCCATAATAAAATTGTAGTCCTTTTGTTTGGTATTTCAAATTGCAACAATCTCCAAACTAGCTTCTCTCAGAGGTTTTGTAATCTCAAATGAAACTGATTTGATTATATCATACAAGCTGACTTGATTATGTCATATCAGATTATGTCATGTCAAGTTATTGCAATCATGGCATTTATAATTGGTAACTGCAAGTCATGTTTTACAAAAATGTTCTTTGTTACTCAAGTATGAGATCACCTTCTTTTTACAACAATTTGAAAACTTATTGTATTCTGCATTAAATTAAATGCATGCTACGAAGATATCTTTTATTATCTATTAAGATAATTTTATCTAATAAGATTTTACGGCATAAACAGTTAAACGTGTAAGCAGTCAACTTTATATTATCGCACTTATAACATTTTTAAATAAATTATTTTTAGTAAAAAATGCTCAATGAACGTGAAATTCGAATAAAAGACGGTTATGGATTATTTTGGCTTATCGTTGTGATTATCATTATTACAAGAAAAATTCTTCTTCGCTTCCTAAAAATACTTGGAAATTGAAATGGAGGAAAATTACCTTGCTGCGATCCTGTTCACCGTTTTTTCTCCTCCAATAGCTTTATTTCTCTTAGTTAAAACTTCTCTGTTATGTAATTCGCTGATGCAAATTATATAATGGAGATTAATTGAATAATGGAGAAGTTTTAATTTTTAATATTCCTGATCTCTTCACATATTATAATCTAACGGCTAGCAGAATAATATAGATGATGGTATACCATTAACCATTAACATATCCCCAGTCTCCACAAATAATTAATAAGTTTCTTCTGTATTGAATTATGGCATTTATTTCCAAGGTAATACATTTTTTACCTTTTAATAGTTTTATGGTGAACAATCAAGGCAGTTGACATAGCAACTCTCTTTATGAGCATAAAACTATATTACCCGCTGCGTCTTCGTAAGTTTCTTAACTCGTTCGGTATTAAGAAGTAACTTCCGCATTATTATAGATGTTATTTTAAAAAAATATTCATATATATATATATATAAATATATTTATATATCTATGTAAATATATATTCAAATATATTGTGATAATTGCTAAATATCTACTATGTTAAAATTAGCAATTCTGTTAGAAATCACCTTTAAACTTATTGAGTCAGTAAGTAGTCTCGAGAGATCAACTACAACCATAGGTTTCCAATCAGACTATCATATTTTTGTTGACGAAGAACCATTATGCAAAGTTGACTCGAAGTTTTTATCGTTTTCGATTGGCACCGATGTTTTTAGAAAAGATAACGAATTAAATTTCGAATGCGAAAAACTACGAGTTTTGTTTAACAAGCTTTCCCCGTGTTACTTACGAATTGGTGAAGGAAAATCTAATTTTATAAATTTCCAACCACGTGCATCAGTTAATTTTGCTTCAACTTTAGAAGGAGCAAAAAAGATTGCTGATGAAAGTCCAAATAAGACGGATAACCCAGTTTCAGCTCCTGTGGAGAGCTTGAAATTAAAATCTATTTGGTCAAACATAACTAGTACTTCAAATGCAGAACTTGACGATATTCAACCCAACGATGAAGATAATGAAAGCGGTAATGAAAGCGGAAGCTCTCAAGAATTTAAGAAAAGTTACATCGATATGCCGCAAAAGATTCATGCCTATAATACTCCGATATTTTTGAGTAACTCGTCCGTAAACTTTATGCCAAAAGTAATGGCTGAAAAAGGAAAAGCAATTGACTTAGAGATAAAGAAAATATACAACTTGACAGCCAGTACCTTTGACTTAATTTATGAGTTTGTTAAGTCTGCAAACTCTCAACTTGTTTTTGATGTTAAAAGCTTGAAAAAAAAAAACAGTAAATTTTTATGGGATCCAGAAAACGTGCGCTTACTTCTGGATTATGTTTCTAGAAAAAAATACAACGTCATTTGGGAAATTGGAAACAAACCTCAACTTTTTGATGAAAACTCCTCAATTGCAAATGTGGGAAACGATTATGTTGCTTTTCGTCACCTTTTATCAATTTTAGGTAATGGGAAACTTGTTGCTCCTGAATTAACTGGCCCTTTCAACGATCGAAGAATTGAAAAGTATCTTCGTCGCTTTCTCCAAGTATCAAAAGACGCTATAAGTATACTATCTTGGCATCAATACAATGATCTTAAGAATCAGATGGTTGGAGATTCTTCCACTGACTTCAGGATTCTTGACAAATTTATTAGTCAAAATCGTCGAATTCGAAAAATAGTAAACAAACTAAATTTTAAAAAACCGATTTGGGTCACGGAAACTGGGAACGAATTAAATCAGCAGAATTCATTGTTGAATAGCTCTAACACGTACGCTTCTGGATTTTCATTTTTAGATAATCTTGGTGTTGCAGCGAGTTTCTGCATGAACGTTGTAATGCGAAAGTCTTTTATTTTTGGTAAAAACCCATTAGTAAATTTCGAAAGAGATTTGAGACCAAATCCAGACTATTATCTTTCTGTGTTGTTTAAAAGCTTGGTTGGTAGTACCGTTCTTCGTGCTCAATTGCATGAAAAAGATCGAAAGTTTAGGGTTTATGCTCATTGCGCGAAGAAATCACGCAAACTTACTCCGGGAGCAATAGTTGTGTATATACTGAACTTAAACGACAACGAGAAAAAGTTTTCATTCCTTGGTTATGAACTCTTAGGTATAGATCAGTATCTATTTACCGGTGATTCAACGAACGCTGATACAATCCGGTTAAATGATCAGATCTTATACATGACAGGAAATTTCTTACCGGAGTTTCATCCTGTACATGTGGAGCAGCCTATTTCCATTCCTGCAAAATCATTTGGGTTTTATGTTATTGAAACAGCTAACTTTTATGCGTGTTAAGTAATCTTAGTAGAAGCAACACCAAGTAGTAGGAAAACATGTTTTACATATACAGTAATATGATCGTTATTGTTTACATTATTCTAAAAAAAACTGTTTAATTTATACTATGCGTAGAACCTTTCCAAATTTTACTCATTGCTTATTTGTGTAAAGACAATATATTGATTTTTTTATTATTATAATTACTGTGGTAACCGTTGTTGACTTTATTGCTTCGAGACAAATGGTTTATTTTGCTAATAAACTTCTTGTTTCATTTCAATCTAAAATAGTTTGATGTAGCAGATAAGTTACAAGCAGAATTAACATTAAAAAGTAGCTTTTAGTGTTACTTCTAAACGCCAGTCTCAAAGGGAGAACCTTACAGTTGCATCCAAAGTAATAGAAAAAGGGAGTCTCTTAAGAAAAATTCAAATCAGCAGAAAACCGAAATGCATGCTTGAAGTTCGCCGAGGCTTACAGAGATTGGACGGTACCGCATTGAAAACGATTATTATAGCCAGATGAGTAGAAGATTAACCTGAAAGGTTAAAATGTTAAACGAAATGTGAGAAGACCAGTTGGCAAGCAATTAAAACATATACACAATAGGAATCTTGAAACTTGCGTGTGGCAAAGGCTCGGTAGTTTGGGGTTTTTTTCGGAACTTTCTGGGTTGGGAGCTCTCCATTGCACAGAAGGTGCAATTAACAAATATAATTACAATTTTATCTCAGAGAATCAGATATGGCATTTTTAGATAAACGTAATCCTCTATGGTGGGCGTTCAACAGGACAATAATCCCAAATATGCATCAGAACTCGTTAAAAATGGCTCAATACATGTAAAATAACTTTAATGTAAAACTGCACCAATTTCTAAATCCAATTGAGAATTTATGTTTGTTATTTTGTGCAAAAGTTTGTTATTTTGTGCAAATGTTTGTTATTTTGTGCAAAATAACAAACTTTTTTTGTTATCTTGCACAAAATTCTGAGACTATTTCATCTAAATCGATATTTTTTGTATTGAAATTAAAAAAGTAGTAACAGCACTATAATGTTTTCGATATTTGTACCCTTAATTTTGCTTCAAAAAACCATATATACTTAAAGTTAAGAAAATAGTAAATTAAACTTTATTTTCTTTAAATTTTCAAGTTAAGTTAACTTAATTTATTGAAATTCAACTTTGGAAATTGTTCAAAAGTAAAAATTTTGTTAGAAAAGCTAAATTTAAAGTAAGACCTAATTTTGAGATAAACCAAACAAACAATCATTTAAATCTATGCTTTTTTTAGAAGCAAAAATAAAAGTTAATTGATCTTCTTTTACACAAAAATAAAAGGTGAATCCTTTTTTACAAATAATATTTTATTACACCAAAATTACACAAGCGACCTTTCTAAACATCCTTTCCTAGTAAACACGGATCCTACATGGTCAGTAATAACTCATTAGGTTAATAAGTGGCTTTTTCTAGGAGATAGTGGTTGTGTCAAAAAAGTACATCCATGTGTTTTCATGTACACTCTTAAAAAAAAAAGATATTGGTTGTGTCAAAAAAGTGAGTGCATACCACTAAGAACATAATAGTTTGCATCAATTTTTTGACATAACCAACATATTTTTTTTTCAATTGTCCTTAAAAACATGTGTGAATGTTGGATGTAAGCCATCATTTTACTTTGGAGTGAATTAACTCAAAGACATCTAAATGCAGCAAGGCGTCTCTGCGTAGATAAAAATCGCGGTATTTTCTAAAGCTTACAAACAGAAAATAAGCAATTTAATAATGCTTTCTATACCTTTTTAACATATGAATGACCTGTATTGCTTATATTATCATGCAAAAGCTTGAAGCTGAAAACCTTTTGTGTTAGCGGTTTCTTCTCATCAAACCTCGCAACTTTTTTTAACTAAATCTTTCTTTCAAACCTTTTCCTCATTAAAACCTTTCTTTTGAACCTTTTCCTCAATTAACATTTCTTTCGAACTTTTTTTTTAATGAACCTTTTCTCACTGAAACTCGCAAAGTCACGATGAGAAACAATTACAAATGTTACATTGAAATAGCAAAAGATATCAATAAAGGAGCTGGTGGTTATTACCTTTCGTTCCTTCAGGCTAAACACAGCTAATTTTTTGCTCAATAAAGAACTTTTTAATACCGAAATTTGGCAACCTGCGTCTACTTTGAATCTGTGAAATAGATAGTGGAGGGTAATTTTTCAAATTTGTAGTTTAAATATTAAAAACAAAATAGTGTTAAAATGTTTTAAATGTCAAGTGTCTCGTTATATTGTTAAAAAAAAACAACTGATATCTTAATAACCAAAAGCTTTTAAGGGTGGTTAACTTTATTTAGAAATCATATTGCAGTAGAGAACCAAATAAAGTTAATAAAAAGTTGGTAATATTAAGTATAAAAAAACCTATCATTAGCATAACGTCTAGTGAAGCCTAAGTTATAAGTATGTTGACGTCATGATAATAAAATCAATGAAAATTTAATCTTACCACTAGCATTAATGCTGTATATAAATTAATCTAAATGCTTTACAAAATCTTGATAAGATAAAAAAAAATTTTAATTAAATGTAATTGCTATTTGATGAAATTTATAATGTTATCAACCTTAGAAAAAATTTCCCATCGTCATTTTGTTTTGCAGTGGTCTTTGCTTTTGTCAAAAGAAAGAAAAAAAAAAGAGATTTGCAAATTTCAAAGAAAAAGTTTACGGAATACTTTACAAAAGATTTACACTTAATCAAACTCAAAACTATTAAAAAATAACCTACATAAAACTTTTTCGTTATTTCTATGCAAATATTTTTAAGTACTTCTCATAAAGAAGATATTTTGGTGTAGTATTTTTGGAAATTTTTTATACGATTATTTTAGTTAACCAATCGGAGTGTGAACCCTCTTAAACCAGCGGAGTATATGGCATAAAAGTAAACTCAACTTATATCAATATCATTATATCATTCAATATCAATATATTTCGTGTTAAGGATGATACAAAAAAACACAGGTCATTGCAAATAGTAACTCACTAATAAAACGCAATAACCTTAATAAGATAAAGAAAAGACAAGAGAAAAACATAAGAAATAAACTAGTCACATGATAAAAGTAGAACTTTACAAAAATTTATAAGTAACACTTGTAAAACAGACTTTTAAAAGAGTTAAAATATAGGTCAAATAGTTATTATAGTGTATTCACATATACATACGTATATACACATATATCCAAATAAGAAATTATAAATTGTACATATATATAAAGAAAATTGTTATAGTGGTAAAGGAATAAAGTTAAGCGTAACTTTTTGGGTGAAAATGATAGAGTGACTTTAAGAACAGATATTTGGACCTAAGGATAAAATATGTTTTTAGGGTGTACCGAAAGGTGTTCCAAAGAAGGATCCACTGATATGTAATGGAATTTATTTGGACCTAAGGATAAAATATGTTTTTAGGGTGTACCGAAAGGTTGTTCCAAAGAAGGATCCACTGATATGTAATGGAATTTATTTGGACCTAAGGATAAAATATGTTTTTAGGGTGTACCGAAAGGTGTTCCAAAGAAGGATCCACTGATATGTAATGGAATTTATTCCATGTTTAGTCGCATATATATAGAGTATTGTGAAAAAGATAAGAACCACTACATAAAAAAAATATTTTTTTCAAATAAATCTAATTAATTTTTATTCTAAAGATAATAAAATAGTCTTTTTTTTCAAACATATTAAATAGAACATGAGAAAAAAGATTTTTTTTTTTTGAAAATTAATTAACAGAACCTGTAAAAATAAGGATTAAATATTGTGTTAATTTTTTTAAATATTTTTTTTTGTAAAAAAATTAAGAACCACAAAAAAATTTTTTGTGCTAAATGCGGTGGAAACATCTTTTTTAATTTATTTTTACCTTTTTTGTTTAAATATATTCTATCAATGACCTGAGTCATTACCAAAAAACAAATAACTGTATTTAATTTCAAACAAAAGAAAATTCTTTTCTTTTGAAAAAAGAAAAGAATTTTTTTTTGTTTGAAATTAAATACTGTTATTAAAACGAGCAGAAAAGCTATTACCTATGAAGATCGTGTAAAAGTGGTGCATTTTCACCAGGAAGGAAAATCCGCTTGTGAAATTGGAAGAATAATAAAGCGATCACATAGTTTGGTGCTAACAATCATCAAAAGATTCAAAGAGACGAAATCTTACGTTGATCGCCATCGTTCTGGAAGACCGCGTTTAACGATACCCAATGATGATCTCCTTTTAATCAGGTTGGCGAAGAAAAATCGAACCATGCTGTCGCATGAGTTAAGAAGGAATGGAAGCTTTCAAATGGGCGTCAAGCATCGGCATCACTTGTGCGTAGGAAACTATTAGCTAACAATACGTTATGAAAAGAAGCTGTTTTAAAACCTACCAAGCAGCATAAAAAAGCGAAAAGAACTTTGCCAAAGCGTCAAAGAATGGTCTAAACAAAAATGGAGGACAGTAATGTTCAGTGATGAGATGAATATCGAGGTTGATAACCGAAAAAAACAAATTATGATTCGCAGGCAGTCTTCAGAAAAATGTTTTCTCGATTGCATCGTTCGAAGAACAAAACAAGGTAGCGAGTTGGTTGGAATATGGTGCTGCATGACATATTATGATCTCGGTATGTTTAAATTATTTGATGGTCAACTCAACTCTATTTATTACGTCAACATTTTAAATAACAACTTGTTACCGTCAATTGATGCACTTGAGCAAAGCGTTCCGTTCATTTTCAAGCAAGATAATGCACCATGTCACAGGGCTAAAAATTGTTTCTGAATGGTTCGAAAGCAAAAGTATTGAGCGTCTAACTTAGCCACCTAATAGCCCAGGTCCAAATTGCATTGAAAATCTTTGGAGTTGGCTTGATGAAGAGATTGCCAAGAAAGCACCAAGGAGCTTGAGGAGTTGCACAATATTTTACCAGCAATACTTGAAAATGTTCCCAAACATATTTTAGAGAATTTAATAGACTCAATGCAAAATCGTTTAAATGAGTCCTTAAAAATTCATGGTAGAATTACGCGGTATTAGGTAAAAATTACCGTCTTTTGTTCTGTGGTTCTTAACTTTTTCAGAATTTTTTTTTAAATAAAAATTACCTATAAAAATTTAAATATTTTTTTTATTTATTTAAAAGTTTTTATCATTGTTATTATCTTTTATTTTGTTTGTCTATTTTCTAAAATTTCTTATTATTTTTTTACCAGAAAAATATATACAGTTAAATAAAAATTTAAAAACAAAAATAAATTGTGATTTTTTTTTTGGTGGTTCTTAACTTTTTCACAATACTGTATATATATATATATATATATATATATATATATATATATATATATATATATATATATATATATATATATATATATATATATATATATATATATATTATTTTGATTTATACTTGTATTATTTGATGTTTCCTTTATAACAAATTCTCTTAATACCATTAACAATTTAGTATAAGAATTTTTCGCTGGATTATGTTTACCAGCATCATCATCTTATAAAATTATTTTTACTTAAATAACAGTTTAAACTGACGTCAGCAGTTGAATAGCTTCTCTTTTTTTTTTACGTAAAAACGTGAAAAATGGAGTCCAAAATATAGTCTTAACGAATTGGTTGTTATCAAGATTAATTCCACCATTTAGAGAAGAAAAAATTTCTTATGATAATACATACACTTCTATACAAGATGTCAACATTCAAGTAACATACATGCATACATACATACATGCATACATACATACATACATACATACATACATACATACATACATACATACATACATACATACATACATACATACATACATACATACATACATACATACATACATACATACATACATACATACATACATACATACATACATACATACATACATACATACATACATACATACATACATACATACATACATATATATGTACAATAAATTAGAACTATATTAGAATTATGAGAATTAACTAATACTTTTAGCTGTTGTGTTAAATATTCTATGCGCTTATGCGTTAAATATTTTGTGCACTTATGTAATTTTTACCAATCAATTGTGATCATATAAAATCTAATAATTCAATCGTCACTAGTAGCCTTCGCTAAATTAAATTACTCGAGCATTTTCATCCCTTTCTATTTACTCTCGAGATGTGATTTCTTAATAACAATTCCGCAATTCCAATACAACAATTACGCCTACATAGAGACACCCATATAAAATATATACTGTTTTCTTAAAACAATAAAGCTCAAAGATGTAAGTTACAAAAAAGACCAAATCTTTTTGATAATTTGATTCCCTCGAAATATAGCTGCAACTAATATTCCCCTTTTGCTAGGCATCTATACCTTTAATAAAACCTTTTGGTTCGAGATTATTGCGAACTATGTTTTTTCTAGCACAAATAATAATTGTGTTAGCAGCTATTTTTTTCTATTAGAAGAAATTCGCATCGAGAAATTAAAAGGTTCTGCTGAATCGAAATAGTTAAAGAAAGCCAAAAAAAGTTAATAAAGACGGAAGAAATATTTTGATCACAAAAGAAAGGTACTAGTAGGAAATGCTATTTAACTGTCGTTTAAATAGATAAAAGGAGGATCGGAGGCTTATCATAAATATCTTATTGCATGCGGGGTTCAAGAAAACACCATAAAGTCTAAATTTCCAAAGAAATGATGCAACTTAAGGTAAGCAGATTTGAAGTTACGACGTCTTTTTAATGATCAAACGAGGTTTTTTTATAGGATTAAATAAATTTTATTTTTTTAATAATGAACTTTTTATACCATAAAATAAAATATGTCTTCGGTTTTATCAGTTGTGAAAGCAAATCATTTTTTTGAACGGAACATTTGTTATCTGGAGATTATAACTGAATAAAATTCAATAAAAAGTATTAAGTCGGTATCATTTTATGCAATATTAATTCTACTTGCCATTCTTTTGAAATTTAGGCTTTTTTATTAGGACCAAGCCTTTTTAAAAAGATTTATCTTCAAACGCTAAGTTTATTATCCAAAACTAACCGACGATGCTTGGAGCAAGAAGCATGGGCTTTTCGTGTTTCGCTTTGATATATATTGCTTTTCTATGTTGTGTCAAAGCTGATTTTGAAAATAAAGAAAATGTATTTGTGAAATCAACTCCTGGGGATTGTAATAATTTCTTTACCTTCTGTAGAGAATCATGTGTAAAAGGATTCAGTGCTAAATGTGCGACTTCGACTGACAGGTTTGGTAAAAGAGATTTTAGCAAAGACGGCTGCTCATGCTTATGCAAGGGTGATTCAAATATTATACCTAACATTGTTCAAACAACCACAACAACCACAACAACTAAATCAACTATAAGCTCTTTTCTTCAAACTCTTCTCCAGTCTCATAACTATTATCGAGGTTTACACGGAGTACCACCTTTAACGTTAAGTCAGGACTTGAACAATAAAGCGCAGGAATGGGCAGAAAATTTGGCAAGAACTGGGATAATGGCTCATAGACAAAATAGTGATTCTGGTGAAAACCTCTTCATGGCATCTGACTCAAGAGGTGCTCCGAATGGAGATAATGCTGTAAAAGCTTGGTACGATGAGATTAAAGACTGGAACTTTAATAATGCAAGTAAAAAGTTTTCAGGCGCAGTTACAGGACATTTTACACAGGTAAAAAGTATATTTTCTTTTTTCCAATATTGATTTTTTATTTTATTTATAGCTGTACATGCCTCATTTTATATTTCAAGTGAATATTAAACAAAGATTAATTGCTTTTTAAATTGTTTTTTTTTTCCTGCCATCGTTCAAGAGACTTTCTGAACTAATTATGTTAGTTTTATGAAATAACAACAAACTATGTATTTTTTACAGAGCTTCCGTCGCAGGATATAGAAAAAAACAAACTATTACCTATTCCAGAGATAATAGAACTCCAGGGTATTGTTTCATCACAATTGATCACAAAATGTTTAGCAGAACAAAGAATAACCAAATATCAATAATATAAATGATAATAATAATTTTCTCACAATCTCGTAATTTTATATATTTAAAGATATAAATCATTTTAAACTCGCTTCAAATGACCGAGATAGTAGATTGTCTTTTATCCTTGTTATTCGTTATTGATGGATTAGCAAAAACCTGATGTTTCGTTGAGTGATTGATTTTGCATACCAACTTATTCACTATTTATACAAATTATACATAATTAATACAGATAACTTCAAAAAATTTATAAATTTTTAATATCATTATGAGAAAGTGCATTTATTTGAGTTTATATGCGCCATGGATTATTAATTTCGGAATGATTACTTTAGGTTGTATGGAAATCAACTTCAAAACTCGGATGTGGTCGCGCTTTTAATGGTAACACCGTCTATGTAGTATGCAACTATTTGGCAGCTGGAAATTGGGCAGGAGAATATGGCCAAAACGTATTGAAACCTTTAATCGAATGAACTTTTTTCCATTAACCCATTTTTTAAAGCAAACTTTAAAATTTTTTTGTAGCGTATTTTTTATTGTACCCTCGTCGGGTAGAAATATTTTAAACCTGATATTTTGTATGATGTAATTATTTTAAATTTTTCTATGTATTAGTGCTATTACGAGAAAAGAAACTATATTAACGCCTAAACCTCGACTTTTGTTTACATAAAAACGTGGTTTAACATTCTGGTAGTTAAAAAGAATCATTCACATTTTGATCGTTACTTCTTTAGTCCTAACAAGTCTCTTCTGGCCCATCTTCTTTCCACAAACGAGATCGCTGTTTTCTAAACCTTTGAGATCCTTATAAGTCTTTGCTCGACTAAAATATCACATTGAGTTTGGACAATACTGGTTGAATTTTCGTCTAAAAGACTTTATAATTCCTCTTTTTCGTTCTAATATCTTGCTGGGCAATCATCCTCAACACTACTAGGAGTTACCGATTCTGGCTCATCAACCATAGGCGAACCATAATTTTTGATTTCGTGTATGAAAGCATCGCGCTATATATATTGTTACATTTAATTATTTTTTTCTTGATATAAATAGCGAACGCATCTGAATAGAAAAAGTAAAAAATTTTATTTAAATTTTTCACGTCATGTCGCCATTTTCATGTAGTTTTTTTCAGATTGATTCAATTTTTTTCTCATCATACGTATTCTCATCACCATGCGTCAATGTGTGTAAGCTGAAGCGTTTAACTTAAAATTTCTTATTTAAATTTTTAAATTTAAAATGAACTTCACAATCAAATATTTCAAGAACTTCAATATTTCTAAAATTTATTACATCTTCATTTTAATTAAATATATCCATAACTTCGTTAACTCTTTCCATTAAAATGTTATAAAAATGATCTGATAAGAATTCCATCTTTTTTATAAGAAAAAAAATTATTTAAGCTATTTTTTTCTTTTCATGCGTGTGCTGAAGCGATTATTTTTGCAAACTGATCAATTCTTTATTATCAACCCATGAGTTGAATGATTCTGGATAGCCATGCCACTTGACTAATGATTTGTTCTTTTGTTTACGAATCACTTTTTCAATTCTAAATATTTCTTGATTAGTTTTTTGCATTTCCTGTTCGTAAAAAGTGCCTTGCATTTCTTCGCCATTATTGTCAGTTATTTTATACGTGGGCGGGTCTGTGTACTGAATTTTTGACACAGTAAAAACCTCCTCAGTCCATGTAGGTGTGTATCCTTTTTCAAAATTTGACTTCTTTTTAGTAATCCTAAGTTTGTCACCAATAAAAAAGTTTGGTTACGCCTTTCTGTTTGTACATCTCCATATAAATTAAACAAAACAATATTCTTATTCTTTTTATCGCTAGCTTTAAGTGGAGTCATTTTAATGGAAGAGTGTCTTTTGTTGTTGTAGTTGTTTACTATTTCATCTAAAACTTTCTTCGTTTCAACAAAAATTAGCTAAAAAGTATTTGAAGATTTTTTCTTTCATCGTTCTATTCCAGCGTTCAACTACGCAACTTTTTTCTTCATTTTCAGTGGAGTATAAGTGCACGCCCAACGCTTTCACATGCTTGTAATAAAATTCTTTTCCTTTATCCACCCACATTTTAGCTCACCTTCGTTCCTTAAAGATTTTACTTAAAGCGTTAGCCACATCTAGACCAGTTTTACTTTTTAAGGGTGCAACCCATCCGTACTTTGAAAATACATCTATAACCATGAGTAAGTATTTTATACCGTTATTGAATTTTGAAAAAGATTGCATGACCACTAAATCAGCAGCCCATATTTCATCGATATCATTTACAATCACTTTTCTTCTTCTGAAATGATGTACAACTGGTTTATGAAGTTCGTCTGCAAGTTGATCAGTCCATTTCAGGTCTTTTTCAATGATCGCTGATTTAACTCCAAGTCCGAATTTGGCTTTAGCGTTGATGATGGGCTTGATGAGTTTTCTTTTGTTTATTTCTCTTTGTGTTGGATTTGGTATGGAGTCCATTTCTTCAAGCATCATTTGATTTACTAAATTTCTAGTTTGTTTATCGTTGAAGTATTTGTAGGCGAGATCGTGATGGTATGCTGCATTGTCCACCCTGTCGACAGGTTTGCTCCAATCTTTATACGCATCAGTAGAAGTGAGCCTTTCATCCAAGTTGGTACCGGGACCGGCAAAGTTCATACCAGGAATGTGCACTTCTCCAGGAAATTTAGCCCACGGAAGTTTGGTTTTGCTGGATATTTTGTTGATTGAGTTGATAAAGTCACCTCCTTTTTTAGATCCAGTTGAATTAGACGAAACAAGTTTGTTTTTTGTTGTTCCGCAAGCGTAGCAAGTTCCTTTAAACATATTTGTATTGTTTTTGCTTATAGAATCTCTCAAGTCGAGATCTGTTTCTCTTCTACATTTGACACAGTACAAGTTTTATTTAAAAAAATTTTTTTTAAATTAAAAAATGGAAACTACCGATTTGTCATGGGATAAAGATAGCAAAAGGAATAATAACAGTTTGTTTCCTAGAGACATTAGAGGGCTAATTGTTGGAAAGTCGGATTGAATCTGTTATTAAAACCTGGATGGTTGGATTACAACAACTTGCAAGTTTTTGGAAAATCTCTTTTTCAGCCAGAGTACAAAATACTGAAAAGTTGTTTTGATAGAAAATTGTCGAAAGGTGTAATTCTTGCACTGTTTGATATTAAAAATAAGATTAAAGAAGAAGGTGTGAGTGTAGATTCTGTTATAGATGATTTTTCACAAATATGTCGCAACAAAAATGATATAGAGTGTAAGTTTTTTTAGTGATACTGATGATGTACCAGATCCTGAAAAACTTGATCCGAATAAAAATAATTTAATGATATTTGTTGATTTAAAAGGAGAAAAGCAAAATAAAGTTGAAAGTTATTACACTAGAGGAAGACATTCTAATGCAGATTGCTTTTATCTTGCTCAAAACTATTTTGATCTTGATAGACATTCGATTAGAACAAATTCAAACTTTATTTGTTTGTTTCCTCAAGAAGACAAAAATGTAAATCATATTTATAGAGATCATGCTTCATGCGACATGAGTTAAAAAGAATTTAAAGAGTTTTGTAAGAAATGTTGGTCTAAAACTCGCGGATTTGTGGTTATAGATTTATAATCTGAAAAGTATTGTGGGAAATATAGAAGATGATTGGATGAATTTTATATTCCAAAAGATGTGGATGAATACTAGTGATTTATAATAAAAAAATATTGTGCATAATAAAAAAATGTCAGGGTTTGTAATAGAAGTAAATGAAAATTCAAATGTGATAACAACAGAGTTTATTAATAAAATTGTTTTTGATAAGGGAAAAGATTATGAGATGGCTTTGGTTGGAATTAAAACGTATAATAGCTTTCCAAATATTACCAGCAGCAACAGTTCTTTTAAGTATAGTTTGGATAATGGTGCTCATTGGGAAGTTATAGCAATTCCAGAGGGAAGTTATGATATAAAAGATATAAATGATTACACACAGAAGTCTGTATCAGATACAATAAAAAACCATGCATCTCAAAGTGCAAGTTATGTTGCTATAAATAAAATTATTTATTCTCCTGATAACATTAAAATAGGAGCTAATATAAATACTTTAAAATCAACTGTAAAATTGGCTATTAACTATTTGTTAGACTTTAGAGCGAGTAATAGCATAGCGTCAGTTTTGGGATTTACTAAAACACTGTTGAACTCAAATGCTGAGTATGAGTCTGACGATGTAGTTAGAATATCAAGTGTAAATACTATTAGAATACTTAACAATGTGATAGGTTCATCATATATTTATGGATCTCAGGTGAATTGTATATATTCATTTTTCTCCAAACGTGGGTCCTGGTTATAAAATTATAGAGAGACCGATTCATTTAATTTACCTTCCTATAAAATTAAGTGAGATATCTGAAATGGTAACTGGTATTATTGATCGAAATGGTAAAGAAGTAAACTTTAGGGGTGAGGAAATTACAATAAGATATCATATAAGGGAGACTACAGAGTTATTTTTTCAAATAGATTGTTCCCAGGAAGGAAATTGCTTAACTGAAATGGAATAAATATTTTTTTCCAATGTATATAAAAATGAGTAAGTATGTTAGTGTAAAAGTGAGTATGTCTCAAAGTCAGACTGATGAAATAAAAAAATCAATGTTGGAGGGTAAGCCTGTAAGTATAAAGCTTTCAAGAGATGATCGAAATGGTAACGATGTGTTGTTTGTGACTGAGACGCAGCACAATAGAATAATGGATGGCCGTCATAAAGGAGTAGGTATAACAACTAAGATGAGTAAAACACAGGTAAATTACAACTCAAAAGTAAGAGGAGGATTTATTGGAGCATTACTGTCTTTGTTGGGAATGCTTGGTAGCACATTAGCTACAAGAGTAGTTCCTGCATTAGCAACTGGCTTATTGGCTGGAGTAGGGTCATCTGCAGGATCTGCAATGATGAATAAAATTCCTGGTAGAGGTATTGTATTTGTTAAAAGAAATGGACATATAATGAAGATGAAAACTCTTAGAGGAGATGGATTGTTTTTAACACCATGGGTAAAAGGGAGTTCAGTTAGAGATGGTTTTTATATAAAGAGCGGAAAAGGTTATGAACTTATTGGATCTGGGTTGTTGCTAGCACCAAACTCTCCATTCTTAAGCATACCATTTTTAAATTTAATTTTATAATGAATCAAAAAAACTATTTTTCATTATAAAATGAATACCCCTCACATGTTATTAAATAATAAGGGACCAGAAGTTCATAATTACCGTTTAAATATGCACTTGAATGATTTGGAGAATAAAATGAATGATTTGGAGAATAAAATTAAAGATTTGGATTATATTTTTGTCAGTAAAAAGTTAGATCATCCTACCTATTTTAACATAAACGGTCCACTGTTGTAAAAAATGACCAAAAACTACTTTGAGCTGACCCGAGAAAACCGTTTTGACAGGGTGAAATTACAATGTTTCCTGACTCCAAAAATGTAAAATTTGAAATCTAACTATTTCGTCCGAGAAAATAATTTCGATTTTTAGTTTTTAGTACTTTGCACAATAGGGCGAAATGACAGCTTTTCAAATTTTGCATTTTTGCAGCATTCAAAAACTCTTCAAAATAAGCATTTATTACTCCAAAACATAACTGTCTAAAATTCACTTGAATAATAGTTTATTCTGACACAACTGATATAGTTTTTCATTAACAAGATGGAAATAATAAACACTTTCTTAATTAATTCTTTTAGTTATTCTAAGCCAAAACACAAAAGCAACCTCTTGATTCTAAACACATAAAGAGCAAATGGTACATAAAATAAATTCTTCTCAATATTTGATTCTTCACAAATGCTTGCTGTTGTAGTCCACAACACATGAAAGAAGCCTCTTTGCATACTCAGGATGATTGCGGTCTCTTTTGTATCTCTGCCAATGTGAGCTGAAATTATGATGCATTGATTCTGTTGCCTGCTCACTAAAGATCCCCAAGGGAGCCCTTTTGATCTCAATGAATTGCTTCACATGGAAGAAAACAGCATGAACTTTTGGAGTCACACTGATGTTCATGATTGCCAAATATGAGTCTCTGAAGCGATCAATTTTTTCAGAAAAGTCATCCTCCAGAACCATACCAAAACATGCTGTCACCACAGACTTAAACTTTCGAAGGGCATCATTGATTCCAAAGACTTGAAAAGCAGACTCAGTCTCTGCAATTCTTTGAAGGAGGTCAAGATTGCTGAGAAGCTTGTGACAGGCATTCCCTGCAAACTGCCCACCATGGTATGGTTCTTGTTGAATATGGAGAGCTGAGGGCCACTTGACAACATTGGGCCAAACTTCTGTCATGGCTTTGTACATGTGATTGACCACACCAAGGAGAAGATGGAGTTCCATTGGTGGTATGAGCTCCAAGATGAGTTTGTTTTCAGAACCAGATAGCAAAGGCTCATGCACTATATTGCCAAAAGATCTTGCCTTTTTGATATCACCACCAGACTTAGCAAACTCTTGATAACAGGCAACAAGTGAGCCTAGTGTCCTCAAAGATCCTGATTGAGAAAGATGCTTTGATTCTGTGTTGCACCAAGAGCAAGGGTGAGTACTTGCATGGCTCTGAAGGCCACAAAGGATGTTGGCAAGTTTCATGTCGCATGAGACAACAAAGTTGACTTTGTCTAACTTGATTAAAGACAAGATCTGCCTCACATTTTCAAAGTTTTCTGGTAGTCCTTCTGATAAAGCCACAAGCATTTGACGCTTTACACTACTGTCTTTGGCAGTCCTCTGAGTTAAAAGTTTTTTCCGTGGTGGTGACCTTGAATCACAGTGAGAATCCAACTCCATGATGCCAAGAGAAACTTTCAAAAATCCTCCACCTCCATCAATTCCCAACTTGACAATATGATTCTGGAAAACTCTTCGAGAAAGCAGGACTTCATTCAAAAGCTCGGCAAGATCCTTGCAATGCACAACCACAAAGTCAGTGGAGTTACTCTCTGATAAAACTTGGATGCTGGTTTGAGTAAAAAACTCAGACAACTGTTTGCCAATGGCTTCAAACTTAGCTAGAAAACTAGTCTCCACAATCTTGGTGTCACTGACTATTGATGGTTGATGCCAATTTCTTCATGCCAAGGTTGGACAGTCCTGTGTTTAGCTGAACTTGTACAAGATCTTCAGTTTTGATGCTGGGTTCAGGAAAAAGAGCTCTTGCACTTGAGCTTCCTAAAAATGAAATTATATTAACACTTTTTGTAATTTTAAGTTTTAAAATTAAAGGTATTCCCTCTGAACCTGCCATCTTTATATGTATATATAAAAGTATCACCTGTTTTAACTCTAAGTGGTGGGCCGCCTTTAGGATGCGATATTTTGGCAGTACCACCAGGTGTGGAAGGTTTAGTAGAGATGAATTGAGTAGCTATTTGCTCTGCAGCGAGTGGATCAGCTGTAGCTAGCTGCTTGAGATTCTCTCTAAAAGTGAATGGAGTGCACTGATGTGGCAGACCTCTTCCAACTAGACTCAAACAATCACCACATCTTTGAGGGGTACAATCTTCCACAGGTTTAGAATAATCCACTGGGCTCTTCTCATTCAACTTCAAATGTCCAACTTGACAAATAAGACAGTTGCAACCTTGATCTCTTGTTGGTGGTCTAACTTTTATAGATGAGAAAGGAAACAAAGGTGGCAGGTTAACATCTTTTCCTTCATCTTTTCTCCGAAGAATTGTTCGACATGAGTCACAAATGCCTCTTGGCACTCTGGTATCAGTCAAATCAAGACTTGTATGGTAATGCTTGAGGATCTTTTCAACAAGGAACTGTGTCAACTCTCGAGAGCACTTCTTCAGACACAAGACACAGACAGATTTCCGACAATCTTCATGATTTTTTGAAAAATTTGGCATTTTGAAATTTTTCTCACACAACTGATAAGTGAAACACTTTAAATAAACATGTTCACTGCCAATTCCCGGAATTTTTAGCTTGTTTACAATTTTGATGCAAAACTTAAAACAAACATGTTCAGTGCCTATTCCCGGAATTTTAAGCTTATTTACAATTTTGATGCAACAAAATGTTTATAATATAGTTCAACCATGAAATTGTTGGTAAAATTTTATCTTCTGAGTTAAAATAAATACAAATTATACTTGCTATATAGACTGTTATGTTTTAGAGTAATAAATGCTAATTTTGGAGAGTTTTTGAATGCTGTAAAAATGCAAAATTTGAAAAGCTGTCATTTCGCCCTATTGTGCAAAGTACTAAAAACTAAAAATCAAAATTATTTTCTTGGACGAAATAGTTAGATTTCAAATTTTACATTTTTGGAGTCAGGAAACATTGTAGTTTCACCCTGTCAAAACGGTTTTCTCGGGTCAGCTCAAAGTAGTTTTTGGTCATTTTTTACAACAGTGGGTCAGCATGAGATTTTTGCTCAAAAAGATATAAAATTTATTGCTCTTTCAGTAACTAAAATATCATTATCAGTTGGATTGAATTTAAGTAGAGGGTGGCTGTTGTTACCTTAATGAATAAGATTAGTGATCAGTTAAAATTTTATAAAAACGATGTATTAGTATCAGAGTCTGAAGGCGATATATTTATAGATGTGAGTAATAATAGTAGTAAAGATGTAATTGTGAAAAAGAAAGATAAACTATATAAAATTAATTTCATTGATTCGTATTAAATTAAGTCTTTTCTTAATAAAATAGAAATATTAAATAACAGCAACACTAGTAAAAATTATCCAGTCCTTCCATCAGCTCCAATAGAAGATGGACATCATTATCGTCTTAAAAAAATAAGCGAGATACAAAAAGAGATAGAGGTAGAAAAGGAGAAGAGAATGATGCTTAGCAAAAAGTACCTTCGAGGTGTTAGAATCATATCATCTGTAGATAGTTCGATGCAAGTATTATGCGTAGTTCTTGGGACTATAGGAATTGGATTTTTAACCACAATTGTTGCTGCTCCTGTTGTGATTGCATGTGAGAGTGTTGCTTTAAGTGCAGGTTTTTTATCCATTGTTGGTGGTCAAGTTAATAAAAAACTAGCATTAAAAGCTGAAAAGCATAAGAAAGTGAAAGTTCTTGTACATTCTAAATTGAATACAATAAGCGATCACATTTTCAAAATCTTTAATGGATGATGTTGTTAGCGATTTAGAATATGAATTGATTCTTAGTGAGCTTCAAAAGTTTAAATCAATGATGAATGAAATAAGAACGAAACCTAAAAGCAGCATTGATGAAATTACTAAAGAGTCTTTAATACAAAAGGGCAGGGAGGATGTAATAAATTCATTTAATAATGTTTAAAAAAATTAACATAATCACAACCTCATCGTGTTTAAGATTTTTGCTTAAAAAATTTTTGTTGTATTATAAAAAATGTCTTTTTTTAAAATACAAGACCCGAACAAAAGGGATGAGATTGTTAGAAAAATGATTGAGAATAGAAATAAGATTTATCAGGAGAGCATCAATAACAGTGTTTTAGATGCAAGTTTTCAGAAAAAGGTTAAAAACGAGCTAAAGAGCATAGCTGATAGAGTTGTTGATAACAACCAACTATCTTTACAGTACAATGCAGATCCTGTAAAGGAGATTACAAGTGGAATTAGTTCTATTAATGTAGGTAATATTTCATTCTACTATCTATCCAATTACGCATCTCATAAAAGCACTTCAGACAGAATATTTGGAGTGCATGCAAAAAATTGTAAAATGTGTTGGGGAAAACCTCAATGAATGGGACTTTTTAAACGTAGATAAAATTGTTCAATATATATATTTAAATATGTTTGATAACCACCGACTCTTGCTCAATGATATATTAAAACAAAAAAATTGGATTTGCATTGGGTATTGGTAAAAAGAGAGTTTTATTGGAGCATGACATTTGTCCCATTCATTATGTCTCATTGAATGGGACAAACATAAAAGAATTAAAAATAAACGTATTTAATTCAATCATTTTTCAAATTAGTTTATTAATTGTAAATGTAGTTAAATATATAGATACATACATAAAGACCACACAAAAAATATTTTTAACTTTAAACATTTTAACTCTAAATAAATTTCAATCAAAGTAGAGCTTTCTCATTTTAGAATGTTATATTTAGTTATTTTTATTTAAGTAAAATATTGCAGTATAAAAGTGTGTAAATAATACCCATCAACCATGGGGATAAAAGTAAGGGACTGCAGCAACCCTCTGCTGAGCTGTAAATAATAATTTGTTAAATTCATTCAATAGGTAGTACTTTGTCCCATTCAATATGCGCATCACTTTATCCAAAAATGGTTAGTCACACTAAAAACACCATTAATTAAGCTTGAATGTTTTACTCACTGTAGTACTAGAGACTGCTATCTATTTAAGCATGGAATTTTGTTTTCCATAACTTCAATAATTGCTGCAAATTCAGAAAAAAAAAACATTTTTAAAAATTATTTTTTACATTCGAAAACACAATAACATTCATTGCCATTACGGTCATAGAGCAATAGGATGGATGAGTCGGTCAGTTGAGTTCTTGTTTCTATCACTCTTTGTTACAGGAATTTAAATATCCTTACATCGATGCTTGTATAAGAATCTGAGTTTTCCCATTCAATAATCGTCTCATTCATTAAGGTTCTCCCCTATGGGAAAAGATGAGATGACTATAGACAATAACGATATTATTATTGATGGAAACAGGTATAATGGAACAAAAGGTCTTTGGGAGCTTATTACAAAATTTGATCCACCTGATAGAAACGAAATTTACAAAAAAATACTTGTAGATACTGACGCTATAAGATCTGCTGCTAATCCAAACAGACCTAGAGCCTCAAATAGCGAAAAATATAGAACATTAATAGCACCTATTTGGGAGTTTATTAAAATTAGAACTAAGGGTAGAAAAGGTTTTGGAGTAATTATACTTCCAAGCGATCCTGATGCTTTTTTACAAAGGCTTGACTTGAGCATAGCTGCTTGGCGTGCTGGAAATGTTGCATCTAGAAACGAAGCTGTTGCTATATGCGATGAGCTGTTGAGGCAAAATGTCATTAATAAATACGAGTATAAATCAATGCAAAGATATACTGATATGTGATATAAAATAAAAAAATTTTACTATTTATAAAAATGTTGATTATTAATGACAAAAGACACATCAAAAAGCATGTTATCGGAGGAGGAGGTATTATGGATACTGTTAAGAACTATTTGAGAAGAGCAGCTTTCTCTATTAAAAAAGGCAGCAAGAAACTATCTTGGAAGAGAAGCGATAATGGCGGCTAAATCTGCTGGTAAAGAATTAGCTTTTTGTGCTATATCAACGGATGTTGCTATTGACAAAGGTAAGAAAGCGTTAGAAAAAGTATATTCTGTGACTGGCACAATTAAGACTGATAAAGATCTTAGTCAAAAAAATAGGGAGTTGATTATTAATATTTAGAATGGAGCAGTTTCTAGTGTTGAGAGTTCAAATCCTATGGATGATTTGCATAAAAAATTGTTTGGGTCGTCTATCAATAGTAATAAAAAAAAATTTCTAAAAAGAATGCAGCCAGAATTCAAGATATTTTAAGAATGGGAAATGAACTGATGAGTGCGTAAAAATTTTAAAAAAAAGAAAATACTTTAAATTTTTTTTATTTTTATATAAAAAGATGATGAACACAGACAAATTAAGAATTACAGAAAAGCCAGAGTATGATACTGGGATTGAAAAAGTTATGTATTTTGAGTATCTTCCAGTGAACCTTGAATTAAATTCTTCAAGCAAAATAACATTTGATACTGGTTGTCAGTCTGCATGCACAGTACCATCAGAAGCATACATACTTGTTGAGGGTAAATTATTAAATAATGATGGGACTGCTTACGCAGGTACAGAAAATATAGCTTTAGTAAACAACGCAATTATGTACTTGTTTAGTACGATATACAATTTATCAGGTCAACAAATGGAGTTAATGAACAATCCAGGTCCAGGAACAACAATGCTTGGATTATTAAAGTACCCATATGGATTTCAGTTAGCAGATGGATTAAAACAGATGTAGTATAAGGTTACATCAAATGCTGTTGGAAATTCAGAACTCATTGTCAGACGTGATCACTTGGTTGCAGATAACACATCTGTTGGAGCTTTTTCATTTAGAATAACTTTGAAGCACATTTTTGGATTTTGCAAAGACTATGGTAAAACTATTTATGTTTTTAGACACACAGTTACATTTACAAAGAAAGGATATGATGATGCCATCTATAGAGCTGAGACTGTTGATGTAGGAAAAATAGATATTAAAAAATTTAGACTTTGTATGCCTAGACTTCAATGAGATATTATGGAGAAAAACAAATATCTTGATTTGATGACATCAGATTTGACTATTCCAGGAGCATTTAGATCAAACAGGTGCGAAAGGCTGGTTATTCCATCTGCAGTAACAGAATTTAACTGGACGCTTGGAAAAAAATCAGATAAAAGTATACCAAGATGCGTAATATTTGGTATTCAAAAAAATAGACCTATGAGTCAAACTATCAACCCATCTATATTCAACCAATGTGATGTTAGTAACTTCAACGTTACTGTAAATGAAGTAAAGTATCAAAACTACAACTATGACTTGAAAATTTCAGATAAAATAGTAACAATGGCTCATTCAGATGCATTCTCGTTTGATGAAAAATATTATGGGACAAACGAACTTGTTAATCAATCAGGATTAACTTTGCTGGGCTGTGTAAAATTATACCCAATATTCGTTGTTGATATTAGAAAGCAAAAAGAGAGGGTAATGTCTGAAACAGCTGATTTGTTTGTAAATATTCAATTCCGTTCACCAACACCAGCAAATACTGTTATATATGCAGTAATATTATCTGATAAGTTTATGCAATTCAAGTCTAATGGAACCAGTATGACAGCTGTTTATTAAATCTTAACAAAAATGACTTAAATTTTTTTTCTTAACATAATAAAATCATGAGATATACAAAAAGTTATATAAAAAAATTTTTAAAAGAAAACAACATTAAAGTAGGTGATTCTGATAATTTGATGTACTTGATGCTTCTTGCTGTTGAAAACAAGTTGATTGATAAGTGTTCTTTTATTCCAGAACATAAAGAGGAGTGTATAAAAAGACTTGTAGGAAGAACAAGAAAAGAAAAAGATAATTTAAAGACGAAAAGCTTATCGATCCAAAATATGAAAGGCTTAGAACAATAAGAAAAAATCCAGTAACTATTAGAATGACTAATGTTGAAACTGGAGAAGTAAAAGAGTACAACTCTCTTTACAAAGAGATGAAAGGGACAATATTTAGAAGTTAGAAATGGTATAGTGGAAGATGGATATAAAATAGAGATGCAAAACTCTGAAAAGCTTGAAAAAATTAAGAATGCAGAGTGTTAATTATTTTTTAAATTTTTTATCAAGAAAATTTAAAAAAAAAAATTGAAATGACATAAATAAAAATCTTGCTCTATAAAAAATGGAAAACAAAACTGTCAAAGAGTTGCAACAAGTTGCAAAAGAGCGAAAAATAAAGAATATTTACAAAATGTGAAAGGCTGATCTTGTTAGAGTCTTAAACAATACATCATCTCGAAGACCGGTTCCTGCTCCAAGACTGGTTGTTGTAAGACCGGTTCCTGCTCCGAGACCGACACGTCATATCCTTGACGAACCAATTCCATCATCAGCTTCGTCACCTGTGTTGGTTCCTACTACTCCTGGATTATTTCCAAGGTTGGCAACAGCTGCAAAACATGTATTGTCGTTCGTCGTCAACAGTTATAACGATGTGGTCATTGGATTAAACCATACGTTCCAGAGGTTGTTAAGAAAAAAGTAGGTGATGCAGGTGTAGAGATTAACAAAAAAATAGAATCTCTAAAGTCTAGCATACTTCATCTATACAAGGCGCTAAATAAAATTGATTTTAAAATGGTAAGGCATGCTGTGAATTGGTCACTAGACAATTTACACATGAAGTTGAAGATAATCATCAAAACGCCTCCACATTCTTAAACTTGGCTAAAAATGGGGTAATAAAAATACTTAGAGAGAATAGAAATAAAAAAGTGCACATCGTTCTAACGTGTGAGATGGAATTTGTTAGCATTATGACTGGAGAGGTAACAACTCGAACTGCCTTAATTCAGAAGAAGCGCTATCCAAGTATTTGACTTATTGCAACGAGCACAGTACTGTTAGAATCGAACTTCCTGAAAAGAATTCATCCATGCAGTTCTTGTATGAAAGCATTACGCTATATATCATTTTTTAATTTTTTTTTCAATGAGAGTTCCGTTTGTGGTGTATGCTGATTTTGAGAGCTTCATTACACCGATCAACACATGTATCCCTGATCCTAACAAGTCTTATAGTAAGCAGTACCAAAACCATACGCCAAGTTCATTTTGCTATTATATAAAATGTTTTGACGAAAAAGTATACAAAAGAAAACCAGTCACGTTAACTGCATCAAGCGAAACAGATGACGTTGCAAAAATATTTGTGGAGAGGCTGGAAGAAGGCATCAAGGAGATTTACGAAATGACTAAATTTCTAAAAAAGATGATCATGACCTATTAGGATAGAAATAATTTTAATGCTGCAACAGTATGTCGCATTTGTGGAAAAGATCTTTTTAGTGATAGAGTACATGACCACTGTCATATAACTGGAAAGTATAGAGGTGCAGCTCATAACAGATGTAACTTAAAATATAAATTCCTAAATTCTGCCCTGTCGTATTTCACAAATTATCTGGGTACGACAGTCATTTGTTCATAAAGAAACTTTTAGGAGGTAAACTAAATTGCATCCCTAACAATGGAGAAAACTACATCAGCTTTTCTAAAGAAATTAAAATGGGTGAGTATATTAAAGAGGGTAAGACTGTTGAAATTAAACGAGAGTTAAGATTCATCGACAGTTTCAGATTTATGGCTTCCAGTTTAGACAGTTTATCCAAAAATCTGACAAAAGACCAATGCAAGAACATTAGCAGTTACTATTCTGGCAAGCAGTTTGATCTGTTGCTCACAAAAAGTTTGTACCCCTACGATTGGGTTGACTCGATTAATAAACTATCTGAAACGCAATTACCGCCAAAAGAGTCATTCTTCTCTAAACTCAACGACGAAGAAATAATTGATGAAAACTATTTACACACCAAAACAGTGTTGGGTGAGTTTAACTGCAAAACGTTTAGGGACCGTCATGGTTTATACAATGTTTCAGATGTGCTGATGCTTACAGATGTGCTTGAGAATTTTAGAGATGTTTACATTAATAACTATAAGCTCGATCCTGCTTGGTACTATACATCTCCAGGATTGGCATGGGATGCTGCCCTCAAGATGACAAAAATAAGATTTGAATTGCTTAGCGATTTTGATATGATATTGATGAGTTAACACATTGGAAGTCTATGCCTTGTATATTAGAAGTGGATTTGGATTATCCGGAAAGTCTTCATGACAATCACAATGATTGCCCGTTAGCGCCTAAAAGAATGACCATAGACAAAGTGAACAAGCTAATACCAAACTTGAACGATAAGAAGAATTATGTCATTCACTATGAAAATCTCAAATTGTATGAAAGGTTATGATTAAAAATTGCAAAGATACATTGAGGAGTAAAGTTTGAAGAGCGAGATTGGTTGAAAGAGTACATTGATCTCAATACAAATTTAAGAACTAAAGCAACGAACAACTTTCAAAAGGATTTTTTCAAGCTGATGAACAATTCGGTGTTTGGCAAAACCATGGAGAATATTGAAAAGCGAGTGAATGTGAGACTGGTTACAAAAAGGGAAGAAGCTATGAAATTGTCTTCTAAACCGAATTACGATAGTTACATATTTGATGAAAACTTGATCGCTGTGCACATGAAAAGAACAAACCTGGTTTATGATAAACCGATCTATTTAAGAATGTGCATACTGGATTTGAGCAAAACTTTGATGTTTGAATTTCATTATGATTACATAAGGAAAATGTATTCTGATCGGGCAAAGTTGTTGCTTATGGATACGGACTCGTTGATTTACGAAACCATGACAGAAGATTTTTACAAAAACATTTCAAAAGATGCCGAGAGTAAATTCGACACGAGTGAATTTGATAAAGACCATCCAGCTATCAGTAGGGTTGGGTTTAAGGTAGGTGCAAACAAAAAGGTGATAGGAATGTTTAAAGATAAGACTTCTGGAAAACAGATTGAGGAATTTGTTAGACTCAGATCAAAGTTGTATTTTTACAAACTGCATGAAAAAGATTACAAAAAATGCAAAGGGGTAAAGAAAAATGTTGTTAAAAAATACATCACACATGAAGATTACAAAGACTGTTTGGTAAGTAAAAAAGAACAGGTAAGGATGGAATACACACGTTGGCATACGGGCATTACAAATTAAAAAGTTTTAAAAATTTTTAAAAATTTCACAATTGAAATATAAAAAGCAAAAAAATAATGTAAATAATAGTAAAATGAGTAACAAATTTATCAATGTAGAAGGAATAGTCTTGCCGAACGAGCCTTTATCAAACTTTCAACTGATAAAAGAAGCAAAAAAACTAAAAATAAAAAACTTTAAAGGTGTTTTTATCAGAGATGAATTACCAAAAAAGGTAAGGAATAAAGAATGCGGAATAGTCAATACTGGAGACTCTAGCACAAATGGATTTCATTGGGTGTGTTGGTGTAAAGACGGTGATAAAAATTATAGCTTTGACTCTTATGCTCAACCTTCACTAATAGAACTAGTAAAATATTTAAAATGCCCAGTCTATTTCAACAGCGAAAGGGTTCAATTTGGTAACACTTCTTATTGCAGTCACTTGTGTCTATACGTCTTAAAAAAATTAGATGAAGGAGAACGACTTTCAAAGCGTTTTTAACACTCTTTGGTAAAAATAAAATCGGGCTGATATAAAAATGATTGACAAATTCAACAGAAACGAATATAGTTTATATTTTGATCCTCTTTCAACAGACCTTACTAACAACGCTTTTATAAGAACTGATAGATCTAGCACCATCACTTCAGACTTGGATTTTAACTCCAACAAAATTATAAACTTGGCAGAACCAGTCAACTCTCACGTTGTAGCAACAAAAAACTTAATGTTAAAATGTTAATACGCATTCGTCAGGTGGAACTGGTGGTTCTATAAGCACAATCACTTCAGACCTTGATTTAAACTATCAATCACAAACTCATCAATGTGAATGAACCTTCAAGCTTGCACGATGCTGCTACAAAAAACTATGTAGATGTAAGCTCTAGTATGCGCATAAAAAACAGATTTATCTAGCACGATCAGTGGAGATATCGATTTAAATTCTCATAAATTGATCAACGTTTCTGATCCAACCAATTTACGCGATGCTGCAACAAAAAGCTATGTTGACACTTAAGTAGCACACTCAAATATCTTTTACACAGACATTAACATGACGTCACACAAACTAACAAATCTAGCTGAACCCACATTATCAACAGACGTTGCTACAAAAAACTATGTAGATACTCACGCATCTTCAGGAATAAGCAACATAACCTCAGATCTTGATTTGAATTCGCACAAACTCATCAATGTGCTAGATCCTACAAACCTGCAAGATGCTGTTACAAAAAGCTACGTTGATATTTCATCACAAAAAATTAACTTTTAAGGATTAGTTCCAAATTCAAGCTTTTCAAGCTTAGGAAAAAAGTCGCAAGCTATAGCAGGAGGATTGTCTTGTGCAGTTACAGTTTTTAACTACTCTGACTGTTCTAGAGTTCTAAGAAGGTTATGGTCAGCTATTATTGGCACAGTAACAGGAGGACTAAGAGTCCCTGGAATTGTTTATATTAGAATATTTGCAGATGGAGAGATTGGAGTTGGAAACTATTCAAAAACTACTGACACTGTTTGCGTAGATTGTGTAGCTCTTGCTTACGACTTATTATTGTCCCCTCTTGGAGGACCGTTTTATGCAAACTCTTTGCAAGGATGTAATGTATACACTACTTCTTCGTTCGGAGGATATCTTACACTTAACATGCCGTTTAGAAAAAGCTTAGCCATACAATTGTACAACAAAACAGCTTCACCAATGACATACTGGATTCAACCCTTCATATCAACATTTACCACAATCCCACTGCTAATCTCATCGATTAAATTGTACTCAAGAAGATTTAGAACTTTAACACAACTTACGGAAACGAGTATGTGCTTCTAAACTCTGCGGGTAAGGGTAATAGTGTTTATTTAAAATATATTAGAATGCATATTATTGGAGCCTCTGGAAACTGGTGGGAATCCAAAGTTAGAATGTATGATGGAAACTTACCTCCTGGAAATGATACTGTACTCAGTCCTTGGACACCCTATAATGCAAACAACTATACTTACTTTCCTAAATATAATGGTGATAGGAAATGCATCTTCCCCTCATATGGATTAGAAGATTTTTACTTATCCTCGTGGAACGGCTCAAACATAAGCTCTTTCAACAACAAGTCGTCTGGATTGCTGTATCAATCCGGTGCTTCCATTGGTTCAACAACCACCATCTCGTTTTAAAGAAATTTTGGAGAAGCTGACTGTATGCCTATCGTTTCAACCGGTAGAAGGCTAGTCGTCACACTCAACTCTGGAGACGCGCAGGTCGGTCAATCTGGAAGCTTTTATCTGCTTCTTGGTCAGGCCTATTATTACGTGTAATAATGCGCACGCATAATAAAAAATTGAATCAAACTCTTACAGCTTAATTAGAGCACAGGAAAAAAAATATAGAAATGACTTAAATAAATTTTTTTCTTGTTATAAAAAATGAGTTCTACACCCCAAAAAATAATTCAAGAAACCTATTCAGTTAAAAAGTTTTGCAAAGAAGCAAATTGAATGGAAATTTATGTCTACCTCACTAAAGGAACTAGAGACGCAATTAGAAAAAAACATTTAGGGGAACTAGATTGGAAAGAAAAAGAAATGTGTAAAAGCATAGACAATGAAATCATAGAAAATGAAGAATAAAACATTAGAAAAAAAGCAAGATTGCTAAAAGTAAAACGACTAGGAACTTTGTGATCAGTTTGCAAAAATTAAACGCTTCAGTTTACACACATTTACGCATGGTGATGAGAATATGCATGATGAGAAAAAAATTGAATCAATCTGAAAAAAACTACATGAAAATGGCGACATGACGTAAAAATTTTAAATAAAATTTTTTACTTTTTTTATTCAGATGCGTTCGCTATTTATATCAAGAAAAAAATAATTAAATGTAACAATATATATAATCAAAAATAATTAAATGTAACAATATATATAATCAAAAATAATTAAATGTAACAATATATATAATCAAAAATAATTAAATGTAACAATATATATAATCAAAAATTATGGTTCGCCTATGGTTGATGAGCCAGAATCGGCAATTCCTAGTAGTCTCAACAACATAAAGGTTGTAAAAAGTCCAACCACCATCCAACCATAAAAATCAAAAAATATTCAACCGTCAAATCTGGTTTTAAAATTTTCGCATCATTCTTTAAGCTATGAATATTGTTTAAAAAGATGTTTAAACCATATATAATTTATAACGGAATTTCAGGTTTTCAAAAAAACAAAAACAACTAAATGAATTCTTGCGAATGAAGAAAATTTTGAAATATCATTAACAGTTTCTTCTTTCTATTATCTCTAACTCCGTGAATTTCACAACATAAGACAGATCAAAAAAGATCTTCATTATTCATCCGTGAGTTGAAGAGGCTAAATAACCACCCATATTCCCTTTCCATTTCTTTTACATGTTTTCTACACTGTAAATCTCTTGTTATGTTTTAAATATTGTTTAAATATTGTTATGTTTTAAATAACTTAGCATTCTGCGAAGCTGAGTTATTTAAAACATAACAAGAGATTTACAGAGTAGAAAACATGTCAGAGATGTGTTTCTTTTTAATTATAATCTTTAATCTTATATGTAACTGGAGTTATATTTTGTACTTCAGATTTTGTAAATGCTTTTTCAGTTCGTTTAATTTTATGACCCTTTCCAAAAGTTGCCTTTTTCTTGTTTATTCTTCCTTTACATCAAATTGAAAATGTTAGTTAGTTTTCTTTTCTTTTATAATGATAAATGGGTTGCTTACAATCAGCATAAAGATTTCACTTATTCTTTTTTTGCGATTCCTTCTTTCCACTACACTTGACATTTCTTCATTGCTGTAGACTATAATTCGACTAAACTTTTCACGTCTTTAATATAAAAGTTTTTACCTTCATCAACCTTCACTTTAGTTGGTTATCGTTTATTGAATAACTTTTGCAATTGCTTATTTGTTTTGTCATGTAACGGAACTAACCATCCACATTTAGAGAAAGTATCAATAATTGCTAACAAATTTTACAACTTTTAATTTTTTTTTTAATTGATTGGATCATTTTAAGCCTATTTAAAGTTTCATCTTTGTTCCAGAATGGCCTACTATATTCACGGCCGTATATCTCACATTTTTGAGGGGGAAATTAAGAGGCCAATTTCTGTTCGAAAAATGGCTGCACTAAATATCTAATTTTTAAAAAGCAGTTCAAACCTTAATTACTTACTTCAATATAAAAGTGGCAATCGCTGTTTATTATTATATATTTATTCAAGATAAATTAGTTATCAAAGATTTGAAGACATGTGTAATATTTGTTTGAGATTTGTAATCATTGCTAAAATACCTAAGTTATCTGATTGTCACAAAAATTGTTCAAATCAAAGTGCATTCATATCTATGTATATTATATTTATCTATAATATTTATCTATATTCATGTATTTTCTTAAACTATAAGAAAAATTTCAAGAAACAATTCAAAGAACTCAAATAGAAGGTAAATTTTAATAAAGTATATAAACAAATGCTATACACCTTGCATAACATACAACTTATATTTCCAATTTTAACTTTATTTTTTTCTTTGTCTCTTTTTAAATGTTTTTAAGTTATTATTGGAAAGGAAATCCTTTAATATTTTATGTTTGTTGTTAAAAAAAACATTGACAAGAATTTTTGTTGAAAACATAATTCCCCAACTTTCATGATTCTCACAAACAAATTTGCTTTTTGGTGCATATTTATGTACAATGTATGTTGATGACTTAATGACAGGAATTGATAAAGATGAAATTTCATTCTCAATTAAATCCAAAATGGCAAATACACTACAAACAAATTCTGCAAGCTGTTTAGATGGAACAAATAGTCCACCACGTGATAACAGAGATAGATAAGAGTTATTTTCAAGATCGCAGTCCAAGAGTTCCTCAACAAGCACTGCTTGAGCACATAGAGTGACTAAAAATGCTGATGCAGTTTGATTTGTGAGGGTGAATGCAGGTGAAAAAGACCATTGATCGAATCAGCCAGAGCTTGATAAAATGTCATTATCATATCTCCTGATACAATAGCATTGCCAATAATATTAGGTGAAAATCTTTGTTTAGAATTAGCAATTGTCTACCAAGTGTTAAAAATAGTTAAAAAATTAGAAATATCTTTTTGATTTGGATAATAGCACTACTAGGACTTGCCGATTCTGGCTCATTGATACTTTTCTATACTTAAGGAAATCAAGATGGCGTCATGTTTTTTTAATTTTCTGCAATCATGAATTGTGTATTGTGATTTATAGAAATACCGCATCAGTATTTTTATAATATTTTGATTTGCTATAGTTAAGGTTTTCAGTATGACATCGTGTTCTGAGTTTATATTTAATCATCATGTTCGAAGAGTTGATCATAGTCCATAATTAAAAGGTCGGGGTAAAATTCCATCCGAGTTTTGCAAACAGATGGGAGCAAATGTCGTCGTAAAATCTTTTCTTGTCAATAGTTTTTAAAACTGAAAAATCTTCAAGCCGACATGGATGACTTCTATTTTGGACCAGTTGAAACAAAATGTACTGGGCGTTCATGAAACTTTTTCTTTTTAATTCTTTCGGTTTGTCTTTTCCGTACACCAGATCGTATAAGAAAGACAAGTCCTTGAAATCTTTGATGAGCTGTTCTTCGAGGTATTCTATATCGTCTCGCTTACCGACAAGCACGTAATAGATATAGTTGGCATTTTCATACTGATTGGTATAGTTGAGTTGTTTTAAAAAGATTAAAATGTGTTCTTTGGTAATGCGAGAATATTTCACATGCGTATTTTCAGAATCGATTAATAAGTTTAACGCCTTGAATTTTTTTTCCAATTTTTCAAAACTTCTTCAGGGATCTTGCAGTTTTGCTTACCTTGATATTGTTTTATGCATTCTTGAAAATGAATAATACGCGAATAAGTGTATTTGTTTACCGAATTGGATCGGTCGTAGTCTTTATACGGGACAGTTGTTTCTAACATTTCTTGCTGACCCGAACACAAGAGACAGTATTTTTTATTGCTGTCGTCCATTTCAAACTGGCTCGGATCGTCATTGATGCAAAATTTACATTTAGTATGCAAGACCAGTTTTTGAGCAATTTTAATATCGGTCCACTGTCGTTGAGAAAGCGTTTCTTCTGCGATGGTAAAATAGTGACGTTGAAGTTGATTTTTTTCATCGTCAAATTTAGCACGATCTTCAAATGAAAGCTGCGTCTGCAAGATGTCTTGATATCGCTGGATGAGATGGTTTGTCTTGGCGATAAACGTCATTTTTTCAGTCTTGCGTTTATCCAATTCTTCTTTAGTCTCCAACAGATGTTTAAGAGCTTCATCTGATAGTTCGTGTTTGTTTTCTAAAAGAAGAAATATGGATTTTAACTGCGCTATATCGTCAATGTTATCCTTGTCAAACTTTTCCATAATTCTCATGTTCAATAAGACAATGCTCATTTTTTTAATGAGAGAGAGTTGATTCTTTTTAATTCATCATAGTATTTGTTCTATATTACAGTAAACGATAGTGAAAATAAAAAATTTTTAATTTTGAGTTAAATAAATTTCTTTTTATATAAAAATGGATGAAATAGATGTATTCGATCTTCTTTATATTCTTGAAGGTGAAGAAGTGAAATACCGTGATGAGAAATCTAGAAAATTTCTTAAATTAGAAAAAAACGTTCGAAAGCTTCCAAAGTGTGTTAAAAAATCGTTTATACAAATGATTCAAATGTTGTCATTCGAAGAAGTTTTAATAAGATTAAAATCTGCTATTGATACATATAGTCGTATTGAAGTGAAAAAAACAGTGACAAGAAGTTTAGTGCATGCTAGATCTGTAAAAAGAATTTATCATGATTATAGTGAAGATATTGTTAAGAATACGAAAGCAAATTTCAATATGAGTAAAATTAAAGAATAATTTTATATATTTTTCAGATATATAAAATAGGTTTTTTTAATGTAAAGTTTGGTTAGAATCTAAGAGTTCAGATGGGACAGGTTTTTTAATTATATATTTAAAATATCTTACTAGTCTTTGTTTTTGATAATTTAAATTTTGTTCTTTTTCTTCAATTCTCATTTTACGCATCTGATCATATTTCCATGACTCTATTTTCCTATTTTTTTCCATGACTCTATTTTCCTAATTTTTCTATTTCTTTTAACAATTGTTTACATTGTTGATTTGCTTCAATCTCTCTACTGTTATCTTTGAAATCTTTATCTAGGAGAATACGTTTTCTGATATATTGATCATAATCATTAAATACGTATGTATAGTACCTGTTTGATTCTTTATCAAAAATTTTAAAGGAGTATGTCATTTTTATATAGCAAGAAAAAATTTATTTATATCATTTTAAAAAGTTTTTTTTCTTTGTACAATTTACAAGAGCTTTTCATAGAATAGCGCCTAAAAAGGGTATGCTATTAAAGGGTGAGTTGGGTCCGAGCAATAATCCGGATCCAATAGATTGATAACCTTTTCCATTTTTAACAAAGAGTCCTTCACCAATAGTAGGCTTTACCCAAGGTCTTAAAAAGATTCCTGATCCTGCGGCAGTCATTTTCATTCCATTTCCATTCTTTTTCAAGTAAACGATTCCTCTTCCAGCAATTTTATCAACCATAGCAGAGCCAGCAGAAGAACCTACACCTGCTAGCAATCCAGTAGCTAGAGCAGGAACTACTCTTGTGGCAATAGTGCTGCCTAACATACCTAATAACGGTAGAGGAGCTCCGATAAATCCACCTTCAATGGTTGAGTTGTGTGCAAGTTGTCTTTTGCTCAATTTAAGAGTGACTCCTTTACCAGCTTCATACGCTTTTGTAATTTTGTTCAATTGCGCTTGAGTGATAGCGAGAACATGTTCACCGTTCAAGTCTTGATGAGATAGTCTTATATTGACATCAGTCTTTTCTTGAATCGCTTTTTTTATTTTGTCAGATTGACTTTGTGAAATGTTTAATTTTACTTTTTGGTAACTCATTTTTAAAATAAAAGAAAAAAATTATCGTTGAACAGCGCTGCTCGTAAAAAGATCTTGAAGCACAGAGGTTATTCTTTCTCTCACGTGAAATCTGAGGATAATGTCTTCACCTCTAAAGTCAATCAAGTTACCGTTTTGATCTACAATTCTTGTTTCCATTCTTGAAATTCTACCCACTATGATAGGCAAGTATATCAAGTGGAAAGGTTTTTCGCTAATTTTATAGCCTGGAGGAGTGTCAGGATGAAAAGAGTAAATGTCAGATGTTCTTTTTCCGTTATCATAAGAGGATCCGATCACATCGTTCGTGATTCTGATGATGGCTATATCGTCTATTCTCGAAAGTGATTCAGACTCGTAATAGTCAATATAACTTGTGACTTTATCTGGATTTGCTGGATCATCCTTTTTCTCTACATAGGTATATTCTTCTTTATTAAATCCGAGAACAGTAGCTAAACTGTTATTCACGTTGAAATCCACCCAATATTTTGTTGTAGATCCAGGTTTTCCAAATTTCAGAGTAGTTCTTAAAGTGGTTAGGTTTGCACCGATAACAACACCATCCACTCTATATAAGTTTCCAACTTGTTTTTCCATTTCCCTCTGAAGATAATCATTAATCTCGCTAATTTCATACGCTCCTTCTTCGATGTAAATGGTGTAGCTGTTTGAACCAGCGTTTGGACTGTATCTGAAAACATTATTTGTAGAATTAATGTTGGTGTAGCTGTGAACAGTGTCAAAGCCAACAAGAGCCATTTCATACTTTTTATTAGATTCGAATTCAATAGGGTTGTCAAACTCGGTTTGGATGACGCTGTTTCTCACGGTTGGAGTTTCTTTTTTTGCTTTTGCAAGGAGATAAAATCCGCTCATCTTTTTATATAGAGTTGGGAAAATAAAAATTGTCAAATCCGCTTCGATATTTTCCACAATCCTTTTTTGAGGATAAATCAATGACTGCAAATCCGTGAGGTTGAGACCAACAATATTTACAAAACTTTTTAAACTCTTCTATTTGCATATCGCTTGAAACATGATCTTGGTAAATGTGGTTAATGTTTTTTAAGTCTTGAGGAAACAAACAAATGAAATTAGCGTTTTCTCGGATGGTTTGTCTAGGTAGCATAAAATAGTTTTGAGCAAGGTAAAAACAGTCGACGTTAGAATGTCTTCCTCGGATGTAGTATTTTTCACACTTGTTTTGTTTGGTCAATTGTAAATCGTCAAAGATCATTAAATTGTTTTTGGATGAATCAAGATCTTCAGGATTAGGCACATCGTCAGCAGTTTCGAAAAATTGACATTCCATATCCTCTGTGTTATTCCATTTTTTTGAAATTTCATCAATAACGCATTCAGGACTTATGTTCAATTGCTCAATTTTGCTTTGAATGTTAAACAAATCAAGAATAACCTCTTTCGGTAATTTCTTCTCAAACGAGTTTTTTAATATTTTATATTCTGGCTGAAAAAGGGATTTTCCAAACACTTGCAAATGGTTATAGTCTAACCAGCCAGGTCTTAAAAGTAAATTGAGTAGTAGTGTTGTTTTTCCACAGCCTGATTTCCCAATAATGATTCCGCGTATACTTTTAGGCAAAAGCTTGTTGTTTTTCCTTTTGTTTTTATTTACGTTCCATGACAAATCAATCACTTCCATTTTTTATTATGTTGAATATAAAAAATGTATTGCGTCAAATGTAAAAAAATAACAGAAACGAACAACTTGTACCACTCTATAAGCAAAAGCAATAGAAATATGCTTAAAGGAACATTTGCTGCCTGCGGAAGAGGAAAATGCAAGTTTGTTTCCACGCATGCAGTTAATGGAGGAGACTTGGTGGAATCGATCAACAATTTTTCAAAAAAAATAAAGCTTCCATGGGCAAAGTTTCCAGGAGAAATGCACGTTCCAGGGATGAACTTTGCAGGACCTGGTACCAATTTAGACAAAAGACTCACTTCCACAGACATGTATCAAGAGTGGAGCAAACCGGTGGATAGAGTAGACAATGCAGCATATCACCACGATTTAGCTTACAAATATTTAAACGACGTTAAAAGCAGAAATGTAGCAGATCAAATGATGCTTGAAGAAACGGATTCGATTCCCAATCCCACTCAAAAAGAAATAAACGAAAGAAAACTGATCACTCCAATCATCAAAGCCAAAGCTAAATTTGGATTGGGTGTTGCAAAGAATTTTAAAAAATCTAAGAAAAACTAATATTCAATGGATTCGCAAGCGAATCTAAAAAAATACAATGAAAAAATTTTTATTTTGAGTTAAATAAAAATCTTGTATATAGAAAAGAAATGAATTTTATTACAATTGAAAATTTTGATGAGGGTAAATTATCAGTTGGAGAAATTTACGCAGCAACCAAACCAGTTGTCTATCAAAAAGTGCCAGTAAAATATTCTTATCCAACTGGAGATGGTCCTCTTGTAATACGAACGCCTACATTATTTTCGTATGGCGTATGCGAGAATAAAGAACCAGCAACACAAAAATTGACTGGTTATTCCATGCCATTCGTTTGCTTTGATGCTAAAAAGGGTAAAACTGAACAAGAAGAAAAGTTTATTGCTACAATGGAAAAAATTACTTTGTTTATAAGAGGTGAAGTGGATAAATTGTCAGCCAAACTTAAAAAAGGAGGAAGAAAAAAGCAAATTAATTCAAACGAATTGAGTATTTTAAAATATAAAGCTGAGCATCCTGAAGCAGCACCAGTCTTTTATGCAAAGACGTTTACTAAAAATGAGAAAGACGAATTGCTCATGACAACTACATTTTATAGAAAGAAAACAGATCTTGATATAAAAAATGGAGTCAAAGGGGAACGAAGTAATAAAAATTTGGTCAGATCTTCTGGACATGATTTTATCAATCAAAGATGTTACGCTATTGGAGGACTTAGAATTGAGGGGGTGTATATTGGTCCTTCGATTGTGTCTATTCAAGTTAAACTGTCCGAAGCTGTCATCGTAAAAAATGCATCTTTACCTCATAGCCTCATGATGTGTGAAGACTTTAATTTAGAGGTGAAAGAAGATGAAATAGAACAGGATGAAATGTAAGATTTTTTAAAATTTTTCTGAATTTTAAAAATGATCAACGTTGAAGGGATTGTACTACCGAACAAGCCTCTCACCAACTTTCAATTAATAGATGCTGCAAAAAAGCTTAAAATCAAAAACTTTAGAGGTGTTTTTGTCAGAGACGCGTTACCAAAAAAGCCAAGAAAAAAAGAATGTGGCATTACCAACACGGGAGATTCTAGCACAGATGGATTTCATTGGGTGTGCTGGTATAAAGATGAGGATAAAAAATACAGCTTTGACTCTTATGCTCAGCCTCCTCTTGTTGAATTGACTAAATACTTGAAAAGCCCGGTTTATTACAACAGCGAAAGGATTCAGTTTGGTGATACTTCTTATTGCGGTCACTTGTGTCTTTACGTCTTGAAAAAATTACAGGAAGGGGGTGACTTTCAAAGCGTTGTTAACACACTTTGGTGAAAAAAAAATTTTTTCCCTCATTAAAAAATGATTGACAAATTTGGAAGAACTGAATTAGGGAGGTATTTTTATGATCCTTTCTCATCAACAGTCATAACAGGCGATCTCTATATCAGAACAGATGGAAACAGCACCATCACTGCAGATTTGGATTACAACTCTCATAAAATCATCAATTTGGCTGAACCGACTAACGCACACGATGCTGCTACAAAAAATTATGTAGACACACATGTGTCAGGAGGAGGAACAGCGATTGGAACTGCAGACTTGGATTTAAATTTTCACAAGGCGATCAATTTGAACGAACCCACTAATTTGCATGACGCTGCGACAAAAAACTACGTCGACGTCAGCTCAAGCCAGTGTGTTAAAACGGACGGATCCAGCACGATCACTGGAATCATTGACATGAACTCTCACAAGTTGATCAACGTTTCCGATCCGACCAATTTAAAAGATGCAGCGACAAAAGGGTATGTAGACACCAAAGTCTCTTACAATAACATTTCTTACGACGACATTAACATGACAGCCCATAAACTGACTAATTTAGCAGAACCTACATCAGCTTCAGATTCAGCTACGAAAAATTATGTAGACACGCATGCGTCAGGTGGTACGATTGTGGGCACTGCGGATTTGGATTTGAATTCACACAAATTAATCAACGTGATCGATCCAACCAAAGCGCAAGATGGAGCGACAAAAAATTATGTAGACTTGTTGTTGCAAAAATCAAGTCTGACCAGTATCGTTCCAGGATCTAGCTTCACCAGTTTAGGGTTTAAGTCACAGACGGTAGCGGCGCTAACCACTTCGCCAGTGTTTTCGTTTTCCGGAAAATCTGGAGTGTTGAGAAGGTTGTGGCTGGCTTTATACAGCACCTCTGGAACAAATATTCCCGGTCAAGTTTTCATTCGAATCTTTACTGACGGAGAAATCAATGTGGGGAATTATGCAGAAACAACGGAAGGAATCGGAGTGGATCAAACAGGACTTGCCACCGATTTGCTTTTTTCACCATTGGGAGGAGCTTTTTACGCCAATTCTTTGCAGGGATGCAACATGTTTAACACCACTTCCTTGGGAGGATATTTCACATTGGACATGCCTTTCAGAAACGACGTCTCCATTCAACTGGTGAACAGAAATGCCACAGCCATCACGTATTGGATTCAACCGTTCATTTCCACACTTGCTTCTATTCCTGCTAGCATCCCTCTTTACAAGCTGTACTGCAGAACGTTTCGATATTTGAACACCACTTACGGCAGTGAATACGTTTTGATGAACACCAACGGAAAAGGAAATGGTGTCTTTCTCAAATACATCAAAATGCATATCATTGGTGCTTCTGGAAACTGGTGGGAGTCTAGAGTCAGAATGTACGATGGAAATGCACCTCCTGGAAACGGAACCGTTCTCACTCCTTGGACCTCATACTACATCAACAATTACACCTACTTTCCTGGTTATGACGGTGACAGCACATGCTTCTTTTCCTCATCCGGACTGGAAGATTTTTACTTGTCCTCATGGAACGGGTCAAATGTGACTCTCTTCAACAACAAATCTACAGGACTGTTGTATCAATCCACTTCATCCATTGGCTCTACATCTACCATTTCTTTTTACAGAAATTTCGGAGAAGCAGATTCTATGCCAAGCGTTGCATCCGGAAGAAGAATCGTTGTCACGCTCAACTCTGGTGATGAACAAGTCTGTCAATCTGGAAGCTTTTACCTTCTTCTCGGACAAGTGTATTATTACGCTTAAAAATTCGAAGGATCTAAAAAATTCACAAGTGAAGTTCTACAGATGAAAAAAATTTTTGATTTTGAGTTAAATAAATTTCTTTTTATATAAAAAACAATGAGTATGTCAGAAAATCAGCGTGCGATGATAGAACGATTAACTGCAATGTATGAAAGGATAGAACCTCCAACGTTGGAAGAAATGAGTAGTCTTGAAATATATGAGATAGAATTGATAGAAAGAGATGAATTTACTAATGAAATAGAAGAAATTTATAGAAAAGTTGAAGAAAGATATTCTTCTACCCTAAGCCTAAGCGATGATGAAAGCGAAGATGAAGTTAATGTTTTAGACGAGGCTAATATATTTAGTTGGTCTAGTTCAGAAGAATCTGAAGATGATGATGATTCTGAAGATGTTGATCCTGAAGATTTGCCTTACAATGGACCTTACAATGATCCTGTATATTTAGATTACAATTCGATGAGTATTGAAGAGCAAAATGAATATGATGATTATATATATAATGAATTGTTAGAAGATCTGCGTGATGAAGGTTATGAAACGAGAGCAAACAACTTCACCATTTACATTGAAGAGGATGAAAGCGTAGAATACATTAATGAAGAGGAGGAGAAAAGAAATAGATTAAAGATTGAGGCGTTGATTGAAGGTTTTAAAAAGGATGAATATAGAATGTGTGCTTCTGCTGCTTAAACAGATTTCACTTGTAAAAATTTTTAATTCTTTTTGAAGAATTGAAAATTCAAGATGGATTAGCTTGCGAATCTAAAAAAATTAATTTTTTTGCAATAATAAAAATGGAGAATCATGTGCATAAAAAATTTTTTCATAACGACCGAAAGGCTTGCAATAAATCATATCTTTTTTTTGACAAGTATTTGAAGCATGCTCCCTCAAAAGCAGGAACTAAGTATGAAATATTTGCTCAAAAAGACATTACACTCAATAAACTGAGTCATCAGAAAATAACTTTTATGTTTGGAATAAAGCTTAAAAGCGGATTAGCTTTAGTGAATTTGAGGGAAAGCCTAAAATCAAAATTAGATTATTTCAGTCATAGCATCATACTATCAGAGTCGACGGATAATGTGATCATGGAGATTTACAATAACAGCAAGTCAGATGTCATTATCAAAAAAGGGGAAAGTTTATGCTTTGTCAATTTCATTAATGAGTGAAAAAAAAAAATTTTTTTCGTTTAATATAAAATGGAATACAATCACGATGCTAAATCTAAACTTTATCCAGTTCTTCCATCAGCTCCTGCAGATGAAGGACATAGTTACCGTCTTCAGAAAATAAGCGAGATTCAGAAAGAGATGGACAATGAGAGGAAAAAGAGAGTGCATTTGAGCAAAAAGTACCATCGCGTGTTTAGGATCATTTCTTTTGTAGACACTACGTTGCAAGCAGGTGGTATTGCGCTTGGAGTTGTTGGAATTGGAACTTTGAGCACCATCGCTGCTGCTCCTATTGCGATTGCGTGTGAAGGTGCGGCTATTGGAATGGGGTTTTTATCCATTGTAGGAGGACAAGTCAACAAAAAACTAGTATTAAAAGCGGAGAAGCATGAAAAGATCAAAGTGCTGGCAGAGTCGAAATTGAACACCATCAACAGTCACATTTCAAAGGCTTTAGTAGACAACGTTGTGAGCGATTCAGAGTATGAATTGATTTTAGACGAGCTTCAAAAGTTTAAGAGTTTGATGAGAGATATAAGAACTAAAACAAAAATCAACATTGACGAGATAACTAAAGAGTCGTTGATCCAAAAAGGAAGAGAAGACGCAATAAAAGCGTTCAATAATATGTTTAAGAAATCGTAGATTTCCACGGATCTAAAAGATCTAAGAAAAATTAATTTAAAAACATAGATAAGTTTACGTCTAAGTTTTTTCTTGCGTTTTAAAAAATGTCCTTTTTTAAAATACTAGATCCAAACAAGAGGGATGAAATGGTGAAAGAATTTGTTGAAAGAAGAAAAAGAATCTATCAAGATAGTTTGAATGAAAATATTTATGATGCGAATCTTCAGACGGATTTGAGCAAGCTTTACAAGCCTCTGATTGAAAGCAATGAAAAGATGCAAAACGAACTAAAGAGCATCACATACAGAGAGGCTGAAAACACTCCACTGGCTTTGACTTATCCAGAAAGCGATCTACTGTCAATTAAAAGAATAAATGTTGGAAATATTGCAATGAAATATTTATACACTTACGCCTCAAAAAGATATGATGCAGACAGAGTGTTTGGAATTCACTCGAAAGAACGCGGAAAAATGTATATCGGTAAAAAAGAAATAACCATCGATGAAAACGATGTTGTTATTGATGGAGAAAAGTATGATGGAACAGCAGGACTTTGGGAGTTGATCACAAGGTCGCATCCTGATGAATCCAATTACACTGAGGATGATCTTGAAAATTATGGAAATATACTTATTAAAACTAAAGCAATAGAGTCTGATGCAAATCCAAACAAGCCAAAAGCCTCCAGAGGTGAAAAATACCGACAAATTATAAAGCCTATTTGGGAAAAATTCGTGATGAATAAAAAGGGTAAAAAAGGTTATGGCGTTATTATTCTTCCGAGCGATCCAAACGCTCTTGTGGAAAAGCTCAACTTGAGCATCGCTGCAGGACATGCTGGAAATAAAGAGTCGAGAAATGTAGCTGTTTCCATTTGCGATGAGCTGTTGAGGCAGAATAGGATTAATAAAGACGAGTACAAGGCTATGACAGCGTATATCAATATGAAATGAAAAAAATCTTTGGAAATAAAAATGATCGTTTATAGAAATAGATATGTTAAGAAGCATATTGTAGGCGGAAGTGGGATAATTGACACGCTTAAGAATTTCTTGAGAAGAGCAGCATCTTCAAGCGCTTCAAGAGCAGCATCTACTTTGGCTAATAAAATTGCAAAAACCGAACTGGGAAGAGAAGCAATCATGGCTACTAAATCTGCAGGAAAAGAACTAGCTTCTACAGCCATTTCCACTGCTAGAGATGTGGCTATTGATAAAGGTAAAAAGACCATTGAGAAATTGTATGCTAAGACTGGAACTCCAAAACCGCATGAAGCTGCAAAGAATGATCTCAGTCTTAAAAGCAAAGAAATTATTTCAAGCATCGTTAACAGAGCAGCGCCGGTTATGGATGAATATTCTATGTTTGGATCAGGATTGTCGAAGAAAAATGCGATTAGAATACAAGACTTGGTAAAAAAAGGAAATGGGCTTTTGATTGCATGAGGATCTAAAAAATCGTAGATTTCCATGGATTTCACTTGTGAAGTCTAAAAATTTTTTTTCTTTGATGTATAAAAATGGCAGATTCCGATGTTTTAAATTTTACAGAAGAGATTATTGTTGATGAAGAAATTGAGAGATTCGAGTTTCATGAATACGAATCAGTGAATAAGAATCTAAACGTGGATGGAGAAATAAGAATCAATATTGAGCAGCAAGATTTGTTCACGCTTCCATCTGAGGCTTACCTTTTGGTTGAAGGAAGACTTTTAAAAGCGGATGGAACTTCCTACGCGGATGCAGACGTTGTTACTCTTTCTAACAACGGTATCATGTACATGTTCAGTCAGATTAGCTATCAATTATCTAATCAAGAGGTAGAAACCATTTACGAACCTGGACAAGCTACCACCATGATTGGTTACCTTAAATATCCAGTAGAGTTTCAACTTTCAGAAGGTATGAACCAGCTGTGGCAAAGAGACGTAACAGCTTTAGCAGATCTTGTCGAGAACACTGGATTTAAAAATAGACAAGATTACATCATTAAAAAAAGTGAAGAAAAAGGAACGTTTTCGTTCTGCATTCCTTTAAAGCACATTTTTGGATTTTGCGATGATTACGATAAAGTGCTCTATGGATTTAAGCATACGCTTACTCTTGTGAGAAAAGGTGATAGTGATGCTATTTTTAGAGCAGCTGCAACAGCTGCAGGAAAAGTGGATCTGACTAAATTGTCTTTATTTATGCCTCATGTCACACCCTCTGTCGCGAGTAGTAACAAACTTTACAAAATCATTGAATCAAAGGTAGATGTTCCATTTTCGTTCAGATCTAGACAATATGATACCATCGCTGTTCCTGTATCCAATAACTTTACTTGGAATTTTAGCTTAAAATCTGCTAGTGAAAGACCGAGGTATGTCATTGTTGGATTCCAAACCAATAAATCTGGAAGTCAAGAATTAAATCCTTCAGTCTTTGATCACTGCGATTTGAAAAACATCTACGTCATTTTAAACAGTCAAAGGTATCCTGCTGTCGATTACAATTTAGACTTTAATAACAACAAATACTCAAGAGCTTATAGAGATGCCTCTAAGTTTGACAATAGACTTTATGGGACAAACGATATTGTAACTCAACCCAATTTGTCTGCCTTAAATTATAGATTCATTTGTCCTCTTTTTGTTTTTGATGTAAGCAAGCAGTCTGAGAGGTTAAAAACTTCAGTGATAGATATGCAAATAAAAGCTACATTTAATGCAAACATTCCTGCAAACACTCAAGCTTTTGCCGTCATCATTTCCGATAAATTGTTTAAGCTTAAATCAGATGGAAGCAGAATGAATATTGTTTATTGAAATGTTTTCAAAATAATATTTTTTAAAATAAAAATGAGATATACGAAAAAGGATTTGAAAAAATTACTGAAAGAAAACGGAATTTCTAAAACGTCAAACAATAAAATGTCGTTATTGATGCTTGCGGTTGAAAACAACTTGATTGATAAAAACAAATGGATTAAAGACGTGAAAGAAGATCGACCAGTGGGTAGACCGAAAAAGGATTAAATCGGTTACAAGAAGAATAAAATGAAACAGTTTTTTCCGTTTTTTCTAGAATGTAGTATAAAAGAGACTGATGTAAATAAAAAAAGACATCTTGAGCTTCTTGCTTTTGGAAAAACAGGTGTGTTTTGCGAATCTGTTTACGTTACTGAAAACGGAGATTTTAATATTCCCAAAGAGTATAGTGAGGAAGAGAGAGACAAGCTTTACCGACTTGTATGGGCTGCTGAGACTGAATATTCGCAAATGGAAAAGAAAATCAAAGAGCATATCAGTACTTGGAAAGGCTTGTCAAAAGAAGAAAAGCTAAGAATGATTGACAAGTATGTGCTTGGTTTGGATTGTGATTTCGATTAGAAGAAAAAGATTTCTGGAAATCTAAAAAGCGCATTTTTAAATCATTTACTCGCTTCCAAAGACATTGTGTATGAAAACTTTAAAATACTTTGTATTCATGGAACTTCTTCAGATGTTAGAAATGAAAAATTAAATTTGATTTAAATAAAATAAAATCTTGATATAATAAAAATATGCCATACACAAGAAAGTTTTTGAAAAATTTGTTAAAAGAAAATAATGTTTCCAAAACGTCAGACAATAAAATGTCACTCATGATAATTGCGGTTGAGAACAACTTGATTGATAAAGATGCAATTTTGGAAAACTCGAAAGAGGTGAGACCTGTGGGAAGACCTAGAAAAAATGAGAAAAAAGAAAAGAAGCCTCTTGATCCTAAATATGCAAGACTTGGTTTAATTAGAAATAATCCTTTAGGTTTGAAAATAACTCATATTGATACTGGCGAGGAGGTAAAATACAAGTCTGTTTATGAATCGAAGAAAAAGACAGGACATGGCTGGCAGTACTTTACGAGTCGAAATGGAAAAGTAGTAGATGGATACAAATACGAGATTTTCTAGATTTCACAATTGAAATCCATTGAAAAATATTTTTTCTTAGATCATTCAAATTTTTAGCGTGAGAAGTTTTTAAATTCTTATATTGAATTTAAAAATTGAAAAATGATATAAATAAAAAAATCTTTTGTTAATAAAAATGGATAATAAAACGGTGAAAGAATTAAAAGAAATTGCTAAAGAGCAAAAAATAAGAGGGTACTCTAAAATGAGAAAGGTAGAACTTATAATGGCTTTGCAGCCTCCTAGAGTTGTCTCTGCTCCTGCTTCTTTTCGTAGACCTACTGTGGTGAGGTTTGTTCGACCAGCTGTAAAAGTTTCAATAAAGCCGACAAAAGTAAGGCTTGTTTCTTCTGTAGTGATAAAGTCTCCTATAGCACCAAAACCAAAGATCATTCCACCTGTTGTGCAAAAGCCTCCTATAGCACCAAAACCAGCTCATTTGCAAAGACCTATCCTTGACGAGCCTGTTTCAGATTTAACACCTGCTATAGCGCCAAAACCAGTCATTCCACCTAGACCTTCATTTTTTTCAAGTCTGACGGCAGCTACAAAAAGTGTGGCGTCCTATGTTAAAACTAAGTTTAATGATGTTAAAGAATGGATAGAACCCTACGTTCCTGAAGTAGTCAAGAAGAATGTAAGCGAATCAGCAAAACAAATCGATAAAAAGATACAGTCTATCAAATCGCTTGTATCAAAAACAGTGTACAAACAGCCCTTGCCAAAGCCGATTATAGTAAAGTTTAAAATGACTGAGCAATCGGCGGAGAGTTCTGTGAGACAATTTTCTTATAGACCTTCTTCTCGATACCAAGACATTGCATCCTTTTTTAATTTGGTGAGAGAGTCTGCTATTCAAACCATGGAAGGAGAAAGGAATACAAAGGTAAGAATTGTTTTAGCGTGTGAAATGAAATCTGTAAGCATGATGACTGGTGAAGAAGTGACTCGGGAAGCAACCTTTTCATCAAGATCAGAGATTGTTCTAGCAGCTACAGATGTAAGAGAGCTCATGGGTGAGATGGAAGAAAAAGTATTGGAAAGTAGTGTCAAATACAATGCTTTAGGATCTAATAGTATCCTATCTAAGATTTTAAGAATGGACATTAACTTTACTGATTATGAGCCTATCAGCGGTTCTTCCTATATTGAGCTGTCTAAAGAGCTGAAAGATAAAAAGGCAATCATCAACATGAAAAACGACGACAATCAGTGCTTTAAATGGTCAGTCACTAGAGCGTTGAATCTGAAAAATAAAAACAACGAAAGAATCGATGAAGACTTGATTAAAAAATCAGAAGAGCTGAATTGGGATGGAATAGAGTTTCCTGTCAAGCTTAATAAAATCAATAAGTTTGAGAAAAATAATCCAACTATTAGCATTAACGTCTTTGGGTATGAAAATGAAAAACTTTACCCTTTGAAAATATCTAAATTTGCAGATCGAAAGCACTGTGTTGATTTGTTGTTTATTTCAAACGAAGACACTGGTCATTATTGTGTGATTAAAAGTTTGAACCGCTTATTATCAACACAAACATCAAATCAACAGCATAAAATGTATTATTGCAGAAATTGCTTGCAAGGCTATGACCAGGAAGAAAAGCTTCAACATCATCAACCTTATTGTTATGACAACGATGCAGTAAGAATCGAACTTCCTAAAGAAGGAACAACCGTTCAGTTTAAAAACTTTCAAAGGGGTATGAGGGTTCCATACGTCGTATACGCAGACTTTGAAAGTTTTATCCAACCCATCGAGGACAACACTGAATATAATAATAAAGAGTCATACACCAAACAATACCAAAAGCATGTTCCAAGCTCCTTCTGCTATTACATCAAATGCTTTGACGATAGCTTTTACAAAGGAGAACCAGTCATGTACACAGCTGAAAGCGAAGAGGATGACGTAGCTCAAAAGTTTATAACCATGCTTGAATCAGATCTTATAAAGATTCTTGACAAGATTGATATAGTAAAAAAGAAAGTGAAAACGGATGAGGATGAAAAGAATTTTAAGGATGCAACTCTATGTCATATTTGCGAAAAAGATCTTAACAGTGATAAAGTGTGGGATCACTGTCATTTGACTGGAAAGTACCGTGGTGCTGCACATAACAAATGCAACTTGGATTATAAACTTCCAAAATTCATTCCTATCGTTTTACATAATTTGTCTGGCTATGACAGCCATTTGTTCATCAGGAAATTAGGAGGGAAATTAAAATGCATACCCAACAATGAAGAAAAATATATCAGCTTCTCTAAACAAATCAAAGTGAGAGAATTTATTAATAAGAAAGGTAAACTAAAGGAAATATGGAAAGAATTGAGGTTTATTGACAGCTACAGGTTCATGAGTTTCAAGTTAGAAGATCTAGCTAAAAATCTAAACAACGATCAATGCAAAAACGTTGCTCAATATTACTCTGGAGAAAAGTTTGATTTATTAAGAAAAAAAGGTATTTATCCTTATGACTGGGTGGACTCGATTGAAAAGTTCTCCGAAACGCAATTACCTCCTATTGAAGCATTCTATTCCAAACTGAATGATGAGGGGATAAGCTGTGAAGACTATGCGCATGCAAAAAACGTTTGGGATGTATTTGGATGTAAAACGTTTAAAGATTATCAAGAACTGTACAACATGTCTGACGTGCTGATACTTGCTGATATCTTTGAAAATTTCAGAGACGTGTGTCGTAACTATTACAAGCTTGACCCTGCTTGGTATTACACCTCGCCCGGTTTGGGTTGGGATGCTATGTTGAAACTAACTGGAATTCAATTAGAGCTTCTGTCTGATATTGATATGCTTAATATGATAGAAAAAGGGATACGCGGTGGAATTTGCATGATCAGCAAACGACATGCAACTGCTAACAACAAATACATGAGTGATTATGATCCTTCACAACCATCGAAATTCATTCAGTATTTAGACGCTAATAATTTATATGGATGGGCTATGTGTAAGCCTCTTCCTTTTAGAGGATTCAGATGGATGACTGAAGATGAACTTTTAAATTGGAAATCCATGCCTTGTATTCTCGAAGTTGATTTAACCTATCCTAAAGAGCTCCACGATTTACACAACGACTATCCTTTGGCTCCTGAAAGACTAAAAATTAATAAAGTGGACAAGCTGGTACCTAATTTAAACAACAAAGAAAAATATGCTATTCACCATGAAAGTCTAAAACTCTATGAACGACTTGGATTGATCATTACCAAAATTCATCGAGGTGTTACCTTTGAAGAAGAACCCTTCATGAAACAATACATCGATCTCAACACTGCATTAAGAGCAAAAGCTAAAAACGAGTTTGAAAAAGAATTTTTTAAACTCATGAACAACTCTGTCTTTGGAAAAACCATGGAGAATATTCGAAAGCATGTTGATATTAAACTGGTCACCACTAAAAAAGAAGTCTTAAAATTGTCAAGAAAGTCTTATTATGATAGAAATACCATTTTTGATGAAAACCTTACTGCAGTTCACATGAAAAGAACAAAACTCTTTTACAACAAGCCTGTTTACTTAGGACTGAGCGTTCTAGACATAAGCAAAATTCTCATGTTTGAACATCATTACGACTATATCAAACCTAAATACGGAGATCGTGCGAAATTACTCATGACTGATACTGACTCGCTCATCTATGAAATCGAAACGAAAGATTTTTTCAAAGACATTTCTGGCGATATTGAAGATAAATTTGACACGAGCGAATTTCATAAAGATCATCCTGCTGTTCAAAACTTTGGATTTGACGCTGGGTTTAAAAATAAAAAGGTTATTGAAAAATTCAAATACGAAGCTGCAGGTAAACTAATTAAAGAGTTTGTTGGACTTCGTCCTAAGCTATACTCTTACAAAACCTATGAAAAAGAAGAGAAAAAATGCAAAGGGATTAAAAAGAAAGTTGTTGATAAACACATCACTCATCAAGATTATAAAGACTGCTTATTCAGTGGAAATGAAAAGCTTGCAAGCATGAACGTTATTCGATCACATCAACATAACATTTACACCGAAGAAATCAACAAAGTCGCTCTCAGCGCTAACGATGACAAAAGACACATCTTACAAGACGGAATTCACACCTTGGCCATTGGACACTACAAACTAAAACCATGCTTTACATTTATGGACTATGATCAACTCTTCGAACATGATGATTAAATATAAACTCAGAACACGATGTCATACTGAAAACCTTAACTATAGCAAATCACAATATTATAAAAATACTGATGCGGTATTTCTATAAATCACAATACACAATTCATGATTGCAGAAAATTAAAAAAACATGACGCCATCTTGATTTCCTTAAGTATAGAAAAGTATCAATGAGCCAGAATCGGCAAGTCCTAGTAGTAATAGCTTTTTAAAGCTGCAATTGTAGTTTCATATATAAGTGCTAATGCAAGTGGCACACTTTGTTTATAATTTCCAAGATGTAACATTTCAAATGTAAGTTTAGGAGCTTTTCTAAGTTTATCTTTTAGTCCATTATCGTTATTGTAAACTTTGCATAAATCATCCCAACTAATTTTTAATCTCATCTAAAATACTGTTCCAATTTTCTAATGCCATGTTTCTAATATAAGAAGGAAAATTTTCTAGCATGCTAATTTTGTCAAGTTTTGCATTATGTCCTTTTATAAACCAACTTGGTAATGGAAGTGGTGTCCCCTTGCAGTGTAAATGTACATTCAGGTCTGCATCAACTGTTATTGATTCTAATATTTGGAAAATATGTCTGTTTGTTAAATGCTATATTATTAAATACAACACCTTTTTCAAATCGTTTAAATTGAAACCCAGGTGGTGCTACTGCTTCATTCAAGTCATGTAAACTTATAAGTGTATAATTTTTCTCAAATGTATCTAACTGATCTTCTTGGAATATTCTCTTTTTAGGAGGATTTTGAGAAGTCTTTGAAACTGGTGAAGATGATTTTTTTTGCAAAAGTTCACCTGAATACTTGGAAGGAACAGGTTTCATTAGCCAATTTAGGGTGCATTTATCACCTCTAGTTATATATTTATCTTCAAAATGAAGTTCACATAAAACAGAATGCTTTGTTGGAATTCTATCTGAACGATTAACAAATCGTATCTAAAATTGATTTAAGTTTTGGTCTGATGAAAAAATGAAATAATGCAATTTGCTTATGTTTGTTGCTTAAATATTTGGAAGAACATTTTGGTGCAGCGCATTTGTTGACCATTTTTAATATAATTTCTTTAAACAAGTAAATTCTTCAAGAAGAATAGATTTTAAAATAATACTTGAGCAGTTTTTTGTGTCAAAAACATTTAAAACCGGCCTCTTAATTTTCCCCTCAAAAATGTAAGATATACGGCCGTGAATATAGTAGGCCATGGTTCCAGTTACCTTTTTCGTGATAGATTTATCAAATTCATTTCTTAGTGCTGGGTTAACGATACCATCAATTTCATCTAATGTTAGTTTATCACATACTTTATCACGTTTTAAAATATCTTTATTGAATAGATAGCATCAACATCATGGTAAAATGCAGCTTTATCGACTCATTTTACAGGTTGACTCTATTCGTTTGGCGTATTATTTTAGTTTAGTTTTCCACCTAGCTTTGCCCCAGGACCAGTAAAGTTGTGACCAAGTAAATGGATCTCAAATGATAACTTAAAAACAACTGGGTTCAACATAGATCTGCTTCAGGGTCCTTCAGATCCTCATCAACTTGGACCAATGCTTCTCACGAAATGAGTTTTTGTAGTACCACATAATATAAATTTTCACGACCATTTTTAGAAAAAATGTCACGATCATTCTTAGAAACAATTAGCTGCTCGCTTTCAGATTTGGTAACCTTTTTAAATTTCACTCAAAACATTTTCTACAAAATGTTTTTTTTTGTTATGATCCGGCAGTCTCAGGATGATCCATTGACGGATCTAAACTGATCGGAAAACAGATGTCTCACCAATCGCCATCATTCAAAGCTCCAATGTTCATTTTTAGAACTCAATGCTAACTTGCTTGCTTCCTCTGCTTGAACTTCGTGTTTACAACTACGAATAACGTTCATAGCTCTTATTACGTTTTCTTTCTTAAACAAACAACTTTCATAGTCTTCTAACTTTTTTTACAACTGGCTTTTCAACCACTTCTACTTTTCCATTAGACATTTTTCATGCATATGCTCTAAAAATCAAAAGCACTTCCTTTTTTAATGATCTTACCTTTTGCGTCAGGTTTCGAACTTCCTTTTACTTTTTTTATTAAATCCAGCTTTAATATCACTTGGATAATTTATTGGAAGTTTTCTTGCATCAAATCTACTTTCAACACCTGAAGAAATGTCTTTACAATGATTTTTTCAGTCGCGGTCTCACAAAACAAACTGTCTGTGACTTTTTTCAATAGTACTGCTTTTTGTCTGGTTTGTTTCTATAGGTAACTACAATGAAACTAAAGAATTAGCGCCTTATCCAAATCAAGAAAAAAAATACATATGCTGGTTAAATAAATACCAGCTTTGTCTTTTTAAAATGCATACATATTAGATTTTCATAGATGACATTGTTAGAATTTAAAGTTCGGTTTAACGGCTAATCTCTTTGCTCATTGTTACAGATGCTTGATCGTTTATTCAAACATCAGAAAGATATTAAGGTCACTAATTAATTTTAGTATAACATAAGTTGTTTTAGGAGCAACACCTATGAAAATTCTGGAGTAGTGTAATACCTTGCAGGATCAAGGCCATTTGATTTGCTTCATACGTCTCTGAAATTCTTTAAAACATCAGGTGATAGTAACTCATCTAATTGATTAATATTGTTATGATATTCTCTAAGAGTTTTCATTTAAAAAGCTTTCTCTGCGGAAATGCTTTTAATCTTTCTCACTAACACATTAACTAGTTAGTCTTGAGTTGAGTGCTTCATTTGGTGGAAGTTCAGTTTCTTTTAATTTTCCAATAGTTGTCTTGCATTCATATGAATAGATAACTTTTCGTAAAAGTAAACTATTATCATCTTGATAATCTGATAGATTGTAATTATCCAATAGATATTTAGCATCACAGAGCTTTGCAGTTTTGGTTAAAGCTTGTGTAAAACATTCTCGATCAAGATGTTTACCAGTTGATCCAAGCTTACTGACAGGAGTTTAAAACTATCTGCATAAGTTTACCCGCTATCTATATAAGCTGGCATTACCCGCTAGCTGTTGCGGCTCGCTGTTTTACTCTTGATAATTATTTCCATTTAGGCTGATAGAGTATAACGTGATCTTTCCGAATGTTTTACTTGAGATGGCCACCGCCGACAGCTGTTACTTCTTATCAACATCTTTTGTATAAAATGCTTGTGAAAAAATGCAAGAAGAATATCGTGATCAAGTTGTCAGATATTATTATTTGGATTTAGATTTTTCAAGGATGGAAAAAGTCTTTACAGTGTGCAGGAAGACAGTTACAACATCAAACTTTGACTTTTGAGTGAGGTTAATGCCAAAAGAAAGCCAAAAGCTAAAGGCAAGTGTCTTGTTGTAAACAAGGTCTTTGTTTTAATTTTTTCAAACTTTATTTAAATTTTTTCTTATTTATTGTCTTAAAGCATTTAGAAGGCTTTAAAATGTAGGAAGCAACTTTCTTTACTCAAGATAAGAGCTGGTAATTATATTATTTGACAGGAAGTATTTCACTGTGGATAAGGGTTCACAATAGCACGAGAAACATGCATCTAGCTACCAAGCTGGGGCGTGCTACAAACAACATCCTTACCGGAATGATCTTTGCTGATTCATTAAGATGTGATGACCTCTCCATCGACTGCATCAATAATAACTGTATGCGGTACACACCTCTTCTATTGACAGAAAAGTAAAGTTTATCGTTCTGAAAAATGAGAATCTACAGATTAACTTATAGTTAAAGAAGAAATAAAAAACTATTAAGTACTTTATCAGTTGTTTATTGGAGATTCCTAATAATGCAAATAAAATCCAAACCTTTGAGGCAAATTATAAAGTTTAAATTAATTAATCAAAGAGATTAAGTAAGAATTGTTAGCAAGAAAAAAAGTAATAGAAACTTTGCAAACTTGTCATGTGTAAATGAAATAAAAAATATAAATGCTTGAAAAGCAGCAAGAAAAGAGCAATAGTTTGTTATAAAAACATTTTAGACTAAAAACACCTAAGTAAGTAAATTAAACCACAATAACTGAGAGAAACGTTAAATAAAGAGTCTTTAAAAGGAAGTTTCAGATGATGAAAAAAACTAATATCATCAGAAAATGCAAAGAAGCAGAGTTAGAGCCCTCGTCCATCTTCTAAAAATGAGCTTTCATTTTCACTACAATATTTAAATCTAGCTTTCCCTAGCAAAGGGAAACATTGACATCAAACTTTGTATAGCTGTTCTATGTGAGAGATTATTAAAAGAAGCAATGATTTGCTATTACAAACTACATTTGATTTTTCTGGTCCTTTTGACCACCTTAATTACACCCACGTTAAGTTGCTGCAGAATGCTGCTCGTAAGCTAGTAAGCACAACAACTCTGTATTGTTTTTGATGGCGCGCTCGACAATCTGTGGAGATATATGCGAACTTTGACTATCAAAAATCATCAATTTAGTCCCGTTAAGGATACTAGTTCCAGCAAAAAATACCATCTTTAGCCACTCAGTGACTTTCTCCCTCTCCATGCACCCAAAATCAGAAAATGTAAAAGATATATTTGAGGACAATCAGAACTCCATGCATTTTTTTAGGTATTTACCTTTACACACCACATACATTGGCAGATGTATGTGGTGTATAAAGGTAAATACCTATAAAATAAATGGTGTCTTGGTTGTCCTACAAATGGTTGCTGCTCTATTTGTCTTCATACTCACCAACTTCTGAGCAGTTGGTATCTGCCAATGAAAATGCATGTACGTTATACATGAATTTTGTCGAGGTTCTTAGCACCACGTTTACAGAACTTCATGTAACTGACGATATCTATCAGGAAGCCTGTCTTATCAATATTAGAAATATTCTGAGGCTTCTCTCTCAAACCCAGACCCTAACAAACTGGTGTGAACTTTTCAAAGAACTTATCACAGCTTGATTACATGCATATGCAATTTTTGCTGGCAATAGCTGAGACGCTTACCTTGACAGCTCATTTCTCCATATTTTCTCAAACCCATAGAGCCAATTGATGCCTTTTATTCTGTGCTGAAAAGATTGCTCACTACCAATATTCTGCAAATATAAATTTCACAATGCACAACAAATTGTTTAGACCACTCTTGTAACTCTTCAAACTATTAATCAGAGTAGTTAGGTTAAACCTATGAAGAAAAGCAACCTTCTTAATGCTAATTTCATTTTCTTTTATGTCAATAACTGCGCACTGCATGCTTGAGGAACGAGGTTGCTTGTTTTTTTCAGACATCTCTGTTAATCAAACATAGACAAAAATATGCCACGCACTTGAACTAGTGTCGTAGTAAGTTCGAGTTTAATAAATAACAACAATGTTACAGCAACCTACAAGCAGACAAAGCTAACTGCATTAAGCTTAAGATAAAAATGCCTTGAGAGCTTTTGGGGAGGTGGGGTTGGGTTGGTATTACATATTGTGGGATAACGTTACCAGCATGTCCGAGTAGCCACATTTTTTTGAAAAATGTCAATATTAAGTAAATACCGAGGCAGGTTTACAAAAATAAAGTGAAAATGGTATTATTTGTTATAAACTGACTAATTCTGAAAGAATTACTGAAGTTCAAATTGAGCTAGTAATCTCACGAAATACCACAATAGTTCATCAAAAAACCACTCATGATAGAAACTTCAAACTTTACTCCTACCATAAGCACCTTTAAAATAATTTAACCTTGCCGTTAAAGTTATCCTGATTTACCTTACACCCGTTAATGCGCATTAATTTCTATAAAAATATTGTATTATCACCTTCATGAGTATTAAATAGTCCCGAATTCGCTCTTGCACGGCTCATTCGTTTAGATACAGGGTTTTAAGAGAGGAAATCGTAACAGTTTTATCGCTAGACTTGAAAGTAGATATTTGCATTACAGATATACTGCCCTTAAAAAGACAGTGCCCTTAAAAGGACAAAAAAGTTAAATTACCTATAACTTATCTTGAAAAGCACTAAACAAAAGTTGGGAAATTCAAAAATGTAAACAGACCATATAACTTTCAGAAAAAAGTCAAGTTATAGTGCAGAAATTAAAAATTTTTAAAAATTTTGTTCCAGAAGATTGTTTTTAAAAAAATTTTGAGAACATAAAATGACTAATATTTAACATAAAACAAAAAATATTTAATTTAAGTCCGTAAACAAGAGTCTAAAAAGAGGCTATGAATAGGGCCCTCATAAGAATAATAATTGTTTTTCACTTGTTTAATAGGAACATATAGTTTTGGTTGCTTAAAAAGCACTGCTAAAATGTTAATATTTTTGTCTTTTTAAGGGCACCAAATATTTTAAACTTTTTTTCCGATTTTTTATACTTTTGAAGGAGAAAGGTCTCAAAAACAACAAACAAAACACTTTAATTTATAATGAATAATAAAAAAGATTCTCAATAATGAAATCTATTGGATTCCGAATCTTCAGTACTGTCTTCTTTATCATTAGACTTTCTAAATAAATCCTTTGCAGCGGTTTTTTTTTTTTATAAACATTTAGGTAAAATCATAATTGGTCTTTTACCATCAACGATGCACTTTGATTTCCCACATACTGATTTCATAAAAATTCGACACATGGGACATTGTTTTAGCTTTGCAGCTTTGCAAATGCTATTGTCTTGAAATGCATCTTTCCTTGCATCTATAGAACAACTCAGTTTCTTCACTCTTTTTTTGTTCTCTGTCTTCTTTCTCTTGCACTTTCTTTTCTTGAGTTGTTAATAGATTCGACGAGTTATAGCACATCTTGACCTTCCATGGAGCCATAGTCTTGAGTTACCCTTGTAGTTTTTTTGTGTATACCATTACTTTGAGCTGGCATTATTTTTTGGATTGTCAAAAGACCTGGTATTTCATAAAGATTGATGCTTTTTTCATGTAAGTCTGTAATCATGGTCTGCAATGAGAAACATTTTTCTTTCCAGTTTGAATCTTTCTTTTTCCAATACATTTGGCTATCTTTTTGTTTCATAGATATGTACGAAATTATGAAAATTACTATTTTACAAGAATAAGTACCACAATAAGTATGGTAAGTCGTAATTTTTTTCATAAATAGGTAAAAGTTACATTAACTTAAAAATGCTTCAGAAAGTCACTCATCAGACTTTCTGAGTGTTCCAAAGATGATTTCTTAGCTTTACAAACTGTCTGCAACTCTGAAAATTCTTGAGAGACAGACCAGTAACAAATGACTCGACGAGATCTTAACAGCCTTTGAAGACAAAATTGAAAAGTGCTTCCCGAATGTGGATGCATTAACTTCATCCGTTCCGCGAGGGTGCTCTTCTGATGAAGTTGGCCAAAAAAACAAAGAGCCAAATCATTGATAAAACTCTTCAAGATTGGCATTTTTGGATCAAATTTGACTGAACGTGTAGTTTGGAGTAATGACTTTTTTTTACTTTTTACAAACAGGTATCTATTATGTTTTCGGCTTTTTAAATAAACAACATAGTTGTAGAATCTGTTTTAACGTGACAACCAGATTTTCTTTGGTATTTATGGGATCCTTTTATTTCGGAATTTTCTCTTAAAAGTTTTATGTCTCACGAAAATGTTCGGAATTTAAAATCTCGTAATTACGACTGTTCCTAACTCAGAGTTTTTTCGTTATGCAGATCTCGACTGTAAAGCTTCACAAATGACTACAAATGCTGTTTTGCAGAAACTTATCAGTAAAGCTATAGCTGAAAAAGACATCAGAATGGCACGTATTGCTTATAATAATGCTTTTAAACAAAAAAATCATTAATAATTACAATGCTGAAATAACAAAGTATGACAAAAATGACTAAAGCGGGTAGTAGTTTATCAGTTAAACGTAAAACCAGAGTAATATTTAAAACTGAGCGTTATGCAAAGCTATTAGAGACGTGAAAATGAATGCATTTGCTGGTGTCAAAGATTTAAATTGTGAATAGGAACTTGCAAGCAGGGCTGTGGAGTCGGAGTCGGAGTTGTGGAGTCGGAGTCGGAGTCGGAGCTCATTTTGGCTGGAGTCGGAGTCGGAAAAATTGTACCGACTCCGACTCCGGTTTAAAAAAAATCTTTTAAAGTTTCATAATTTTCATAAAGATTTTATAGATGTTACAAAAGTAAAAGTCCCAGGATGGTCTGAAAGCTGTAGGATATCCAGACACAATCGGAATTGTAGTTTGCAACAACTGGAGGACAAAGAGTTTGACATGTTATTTTAAGGCCTTTAAAACAGACAATATTTCAAACATGATTTTGACAAATTCATAATGTTATTAGCGACTGAATAAGAGTTATTGCATAACAAGAGTTCAGAAAAGTTGTTTGTTCAGAAATTGTTTTCTTATAAATATTGTTTAAAGCACTAAGTGGTTGATTTATTTGTATCATAGTGATGAAATAGCCAATGTTAACATTTTACTACAGTTATTTGTTGTTACAAACAAATAACTGTAGTAAAACAAACAACTATTTGTTGTTACAAATTGGTTACTTATGAAGGAGTCGGGAGTCGGAGTCGGAGTCGGAGTCGGTCCATGATAAAATAAAGGAGTCGGAATCGGAGTCGGAGTCGGAGTCGGAACAGCAGCTTACCGACTCCACAGCCCTGCTTGCAAGGTTTAAATAGTGAGTTTGCAAATACACTATAATTCAATTATGGAGAATCAAACGATAGTTTATCTTACGCGGGATCAGTTCTGTGAATATATTTTATCTAAAATGTTTTTTTCAAAGTATTAACTAAAGAGACCTGTAATTTTGGATTAATAGTATGCATTTGAGATGTCTTGCTTATAGATTCGATTTGCGATAAGTAATGGGGTCAAATCTTTTGCAGCTTCGGTTTTTTTTTAATGAAAATGTAAGAACTGCTTTGCTTTTTTTTTGACGTGTTTTATTTGTTTCATTTGAGATGTCTTGCTAATAGATTCAATTTGCGATAAGTAATGGAGTCAAACCTTTTGCGGCTTGGTTTTTTTTTGAATGAAAATGTTAGAATTGCTTTGTTTTTTTTTTTTTTTGAAGTGTTTTATTTGTAACTCTTTCAAAGAAAATTCACTTAAAAATGTTAATACTGCTTTCCAAGGAAATGTTAATACTGATCCACACTAGAACTTTAAAGTATAATTACATTTTTAAATAACGATAAAATGTTCTGAGTACACTGTACATATTGTGTTTTTAATCAAATATTAGTCGCAACAGCTAAAAAATGTTCGAAGTAGTATTTTATGTTTTACTCCAAGTTTACTTATATTCACACTTGCAAAACAATTTATTAATTAGTTTATTGCATGCTATCAATAAACTTAAGATCATTATCTTATTTTTAACTAAAAAAGTCTATGTAAATGCTTGCTATGTCCTATGCAAGTAGATTATTCATAAGTATATATAGTAACTTTTTCAGACTTTTTTATATTAACAATTATTTGCGATCAAGAAGACATAAATGTGTAATTGTGCCTTATCATTGATTTTGCGTTAAAATAAGTTATCATACAAAATCTAACAACTCATTCTTCACAAGTAAACTTAGCCGTATTGGATTACTTGAACATCCTCATCACTTTCTTTACATTTTTCTTAACACATTCGAGATCTGCTTTTTTACAGTAATTCTGCGTTTCCATTACAATAACCACATATACACACATATATACATTCACATAAAATATACCATTACAATAACCACATAACCACATACACACACACACACACGCACACACACGCACACACAACACGCACACACACACACATATATATATATATATATATATATATATATATATATATATATATATATATATATATATATATATATATATATATATATATATATATATATATATATATATATATATATATATATATATATAGCTATTTCAAGTTGTATTATTTTTAAATATATTATCTCTTGTTCGTATAAGAGTGCTAAATATTTTGTATAAATAGAGCAATATATATATATTTAAAACGAAGAAACAACAACTATGTATGGTACCATACATAGTTGTTGTTTCTTCGTTTTATATATATATAAATATATATATATATATATATATATATATATATATATATATATATATATGCTGGTCTTTTCGATGAATTGAGATGCCCTCGGAATATAGTTGCAACTACTACAACCCTTTTTTTGTCATATAAATACTTAATCGTTTTGGATTTTGATTGTTGTGAACCTTTTGTTGCTTCTAGTATAAATAAAAGAGAATTGCTTAAAACTATTACTGGATGCGGAATTCAAGAAAATACCAAAAAAATCTAAAGTTCCAAAAAAAAAACTTTAGATTAATTTGAACTTGCGATATCGTTTTATGATCAAATTTTTGAATTAAACAAAGCTTACTTTTTTAAATAATGAGCCTTTTATCAGTTGAGAAGCAAGTCATTTTAAAACAGAACATTCAATATATGGAGATTATAACTTAACAAAAAGACCAAAACTGAAGAAAAAGTTAAGAAAAAGTAGGCCGGTATTAAATTATGCAGTATTGATTTCGTTTATCATTATTTTCAAAATTAGGTCTTTTTTCATTTGAGCAAGGCCTATATAAAGAGGTTTTTCTTCACACGCTAAGTTTATTATCCAAAACTACCCGACCATGTTTGGAGCAAGAAGCATGAGCTTTTCGTGTTTCGCTTTGATATATATAACTTCTCTGTGTTGCGTCAAAGCTGATTTTGAAAATAAACAAAGTATATTTGAGAAATCAACTCCTGGGAATTTTAATGAATTCATTAGCATCTGCAAAAAGTCATGTGTAAAAGGATACAGTGCTGAATGTGCGACTTGGACTGATAGTTTTGGTATAGAAAAATTTAACGAAGAAGACTGCTTATGCTTATGCAAAAGTAATTCAAAAATTATACCTACTGGTGTTCGAACAACCACAACAACTACAACACCTAAAACGTCTACTGACTCTTTTCCTCAAACTCTTCTCCAGTCTCATAATAATTATCGAAGTTTACACAGAGTACCTTTGACATTAAGTCAGGACTTGATCAACAAGGCACAGGAATGGGTGGAATATTTGGCAAGCATTGGTGAATTAGTTCACAGAGAAGATAAAAATTCTGGTGAAAACCTCTACTCGAGCTCTGGCTCAAGTGGTGCACCAAATGGAGAAAATGCGGTAGACAGTTGGTACGGAAAAGTTGATAATTGGGACTTTGAAAATGCAAAAGGAAAGTCAGAAGACGCAGTTACAGGACATTTTACACAGGTAAAAATATTTTCTTTTTTCCATATTGATTTTTTATGTTATTTACAACTATACAAGTCTCATTGTATAAGATAAGTAGTAAATGATTATCTATTACCTTATAATTCGTTTTTTGCTTTCCTGTCTTAAATCATGAGGCCTTCTAATTTATTACATTATGCATATACACAAACTGCATATTTTGAAATAACAACATATAATGTTCTTATTACAGAGCTTTCGTCGCGGGATATAGAACAATAAATTTCAAACTCGTCCATAGATAATAAAACTGCAGAAAAGTGCTCAATTATATAAAGAACAATCAAAATAAAAACAATATTATAAGTAATCAAAAGAATATTAAAGAAAAACTTTTATAAAAATAGCAATGATATGAATAAAAATAAGAAAATCAGTAATGATAATACTAATAATAAAAACATAATATAATATATATATATATATATATATATATATATATATATATATATATATATATATAATGTAGATAGATAGATAGATAAATAGATAGATAGATATAGTTATAAGCAGATATAGGCAGATATAGACAGATATAAATAGATCTAGATAGATATAGATAGATTGATAATATATTTGATAATAATTACAATAGTATTCAAAAACCCCATTACTATGATATTTGGCATTCAAATTTGCTTGAATAAATAAATTTTTGAAATAATAAAATAGCTTTGTTTTTGTACTGACCTTTTGCATATAAGGCAATTAAACGATCAGTAAGTAAAATGATTTAATTAAAAGAAGAACATGTGAAAAATTTTATAATTTAAAGTTTGCTTAAAGATTAATTTTGAGAACAGTAACTTGAATCAGTTATGTCACGTGAATTCAATTAAAGTTACCACAATGTTGTAATTGAAAATTAATTTACCCACAAACGATTAAAAAACCAATATAATTTGGAAATCATCATGATCCCATACTAAATACAACAAGTCTTCTAAACTAAAAAAAGCCTAACGAAAGTTTCGGTTCATTAAGGTAGTGCACAGTGAGCCAGGTGGCGGACAAAAGTAAAAAAAAAAACATTCTCAAAAATTATATACCACTTTATAGCTTAAACATCCAGCTTTTATAAAATGTATATATTTTTGTATAATTATAATGCCGTTTGCATTTGAAGCTGTTGATAAAAAAGTTTTTTCTAATTTTTTTTTTTTTTTCAAAACATTTTTTTAAATTTCAAATTTTTTTCATAATTAATAATTTTTAAACTTCTCTTTTTACTGCATAATTCAAGTATTGCCTTTCAAATGAGCTGATCCAACACTATTTTGCAGGTAAGTTATTTCAAATGAATTGATTTCAAATGATGGCGTATTCGAAGTACTTTTTTTCAAAATCAAAATATCACTCATAAAATCGAATACTTTTGGGGTCCAAGATGGTCCAGTAATTTGAGACACGAAGTACGTTGTCCAATATGACTACTAGAAAATGAGAGTTCTGGGACAAATTGATTTTTTCATGTTCGTTGTGCAAATTTTGATAATCGCGGGGGGTTTAAAAATTTTCTGGAGGACAAAAAAATTTCAAAATTTTTTTATTTTGTAAAAAAAATTTCAATTTTTGTAAAGGTGTTTAAATTTTCTATTGCGAAAAATTTCTTTTTCTTTTTTTCTTTGTTCTTGTTCTTTTTTTGTTTGTATGATGGAATTTAAAATTTCAATTTCGCGCCATCCTACTCCATTATTTTTTAAAAATTGAGTGGGATCCAGTATTTTAAAACTTCTAAGTTTTCCGTCCTCATTTCGTAAGATTCTAATTTTGCGAGTGTCATTCATTTTAATACGCCAAGAAATTTTTTTTCACAAAATTAAAAAATGTTTAGAATTAGGCGTAAAAATATGCTTGTCCGAGAAGAAGGTAAAAGCTTCCGGATTGACCGACTTGCGCGTCGCCAGAGTTAAGCGTGACGACGAGCCTTCTGCCGGCTGCGACGCTGGGCATGGAATCTGCTTCTGCAAAATTTCTATAAAAGGAAATGGTGGTGGTGGAGCCGATGGTGGTGGTGGATTGGTACAGCAGTCCAGTCGAATTTTTTGTTAAACGAGGATATGTTTGATCCGTTCCAAGAAGACAAGTAAAAGTCTTCCAGTCCAGACGAGGAGAAGATGCATTTGCTGTCGCTGTCATATCCAGGAAAATAAGTGTAGTTGTTTGCACTGTAAGTGGTCCATGGACTAAGGACAGTGACGTTTCCTGGAGGCAAATTTCCATCATATATTCTGACTCTGGATTCCCACCAGTTTCCAGAAGCTCCAATGAAGTGCATCCTGATGTATTTCAGAAAAACGCCATTTCCTTTTCCATTGGTGTTCAGCAAAACATATTCGTTTCCGTAAGTGGTGCTGAGGTATCTGAACGTCCTGCAGTGCAATTTAACGGAAGAAAGGAGAGGAGGGATGGTTGTGAATATAGTTGCTGTAAAATATCCTCCCAACGAAGTGGTGTTGTACATGTTGCATCCTTGCAAAGAGTTGGCGTAGCCTGTTTCTCCAAGAGGGGAAAAGAGCAAGTCGCAAGCAAGGGCAGTGTTGTCCACACCAACTCCTTAAGTGGTTGTTGAATAATTCCCAACGTTAATTTCTCCGTCTGTAAATATTCGAATAAAGACTTGTCCAGGAACAAGTAATCCTCCTGTAACGGTTCCATTAAGAGCCAGCTACAACCTTCTCAGAACTCCAGGACCGTCCGAGTAAGTGAAAACGGTAACTGCATCAGGCAATCCAGCGGCAATCGTTTGTTGTTTTAACCCCAAGGATGAAAAGCTTGAATTGGGAACAAGTCCTAAAAAGTTGGATTTTTGTGACAAAACGTCTGTGTAACTTTTTGTCGCAGCGTCTTGCGCATTTGATGGATCTGTCACATTGATCAATTTGTGAGAATTCAAATCCAAGTCAGCCGTTCCCACAGTAGTTCTGCCTAAAGCATGCGTATCCACGTAATTTTTTGTAGCTGAATCTGAGGACGAAATTGGCTCAGCCGAATTGGTCAATTTGTGTGACGTCATGTTAATGTCTGTGTAAAAGATATTAGCGTATGCCACGTTAGTGTCGACGTAGCTTTTTGTCGCTGCGTCTTTTAAAGCGGTCGGATCTTTCACATTGATCAATTTATTAGAATTTAAATCCAAGTCTGCGGTGATGGTGCTCGATCCGTCCGTTTTGACGCGCATGCTTGAGCTGACGTCGACGTAATTTTTTGTGGCGGCGTCATGAAGATTTGTCGGTTCATTCAAATTGATCGCTTTGTGAAAATTCAAATCCAAGTCCGCAGCTCCAATCACCGTTCCTCCTCCTCTTGACGAATGCGTGTCCACGTAATTTTTTGTGGCTGCGTCGTGTGAGTTGGTTGGTTCTGCCAGGTTGATGATTTTGTTTGAATTGAAATCCAAATCTGCGGTAATGGTGCTGGATCCGTCCGTTTTAATATAAACGTTGCTTGTTGAGTCTGCTGCAAGATTGTCGAAATAAACGCTGAATTCGCTTCTGTTGAATTTGTCAATCATTTTTAAATGGACAAAATTTTTTTAAAATTTGATTTGCAATCACCAAAGGGTGTTGACAACGTCTTGAAAGCTGTTTCCCTCTTCCATTTTTTTCAAGACGTAAAGACACAAGTGACCGCAATAAGTTGTGTTTCCAAATTGAACCCTTTCGCTGTTGTAAAAGACAGCGCTTTTCAAATAGTCGACGAGCTCGACGAGAGGGGGTTGAACGTAAGAGTCAAAGCTGAACTTTGCGTCCCCATCTTTGTACCAGCACACCCAATGAAATCCTCCCGTACTTGAATCCCCCGTGGTAATAATCCCGCATTCTTTTCTTCTCGGTTTTTTTGGCAATTTGTCTCTGACAAAAACTCCCCAAAAGTTTTTTATTTTCAGTTTTTTTGCTGCTTCCATCAACTGAAGAGTGGACAAAGCCTCGTTTGGCAGATCAATTCCATGCATCAATTGAAAATTGGTCAAAGTTCTCAACACATTGATTTTCTTGTTTCTCATTTTTACTTTGTTAAAATTTTTTTAAATCCTCTGGACTCCGCGATTATCCCTCTGCACTCTGAGATTAATATTTTTGACTTATTTGAAATTTCTTTGTTCTCTGCGATTATCTTTCTGCACTCTATGATCAACCTTTTTGCCTCTGTCTCTTCCTCGGGTTTTTCCTCTGTCTCTTCCTCGGGTTTTTCCTCGGGTTGGTCAAATTTGGAAAGGATTTCTTCAATGAGTTCATTTCTTGTTCCGCCCCAATTCAGATCTTCATTTTTTGCAAAACGGACAAGCGATTCTGTGGAAAATCGTCGAGCCTTTTTTCGAGCATTGGTTTTTTCTTGGGCTGATCGTATTTGGAAAGGATTTCTTTGTAAAGTTCCTCCTTTGTTCCGTCCCCGTTTAAACCATCTTCTTTTGCAAAATTTCTCAAATCTTCCAAATTGTATGCGTCGAGCCTTTCTTCAAGCATTGGTTTTTTTTTGGGTGGTTGGTCAAATTTGGAAAGGATTTCTTCGTACAGTTCTTCCTGTGTTCCGTCTCCGTGTAAACCTTCTTCTTTTGCAAATTTCTCAAATCTTCCAAATCGTATTCTTCGAGCCTTTCTTCGAGCATTGGTTTTTTTTTGGGTTCTGTCTCTTCCTCGGGTTTTTCCTCTGTAGATTTTTAAATTTGAAATGACCATGAGCCAACGCGTGAATTCCATCTTCCAAAATGATTCTTTTGTCATCGGCAGATCTGAGAGAGACTGTTGATTTCTTCCGTGTAAATGTTGTGCAAATGGGATCGGATGACGTTCATTTTGTTTACCTTTTCTATTTTGGTTTCGAGACATTTTTTGTAATCGTCGTGGGTGATGTATTTTTGGTACGACATTTCTTTTGACTCCTTTGCATTTTTTGTGCTCTTTTTTATGGATTTTGTAAGAGTACAATTTCGACCTGAGACCAACAAACTCTTCAAACTGTTTTCCTCCGGTTTCGTCTTTGAACATCCCAATGACCTTTTTGTATGCACCAACTTTGAACCCAACGCTTTGAATGGCTGGATGGTTTTTGTCATAATCACTCGTGTCGAGTTTGCTTTTCACATTCTCGGAAATGTCTTTGTAAAAATCGTCCGTTTTGATTTCGTAAACCAGGGAGTCCGTGTCCGTCATAAACAACTTTGCTTTGTTGGAATATTTTTTTCTGATGTAGTCGTAGTGGAATTCAAACATCAAAGTCTTGCTCAAATCCAAGATGGACATCCCCAAATAAATCGGTTTGTTGAAAAGCAGCATTGTTCTTTTCATGTTAATTGCGATCAAGTTTTCATCGAAAATTGTGTGTTTGGTGTAATTTGGTTTGGACGACAATTTCATTGCTTCTTCCTTTTTTGTCACCAGTCTCACGTCCACTCGCTTTTCAATGTTTTCCATGGTTCTTCCAAACACCGAGTTGTTCATCAGCTTGAAAAAATCCTTCTCAAACCGGTGTTGGCTTTTGTTCTCATATCGGTGTTTGTCGTGAAGACTTTCTGGATAATCCAAATCAATTTCCAAAATGCACTGAATCAATTTTCTATTGGAAAGTTCGTCTTCAGTCATCCATTTGAAACCGTGAGTGGGAAGAGGTTTGCTCATGGCCCATCCGTACAAGTTGTTGGCGTCCAAGTATTGAATGAAGGACGACTCTTTGCTCGAATCGAACGAATCTCTCATGTATTTGTTGTTCGATTTTCCAAGTCGGTTTGAAATCATGCTGATTTTACCACGGTTTCATTTTCGGACGACGAAAAGCATGTCAGGATTGCTCAACAATTCCAATTTTACTTTTGTCATTTTCAAATAAGCGTCCCAAGCCAACCCGGGAGATGTGTAAAATCCAGGCGGGGTCGAGCTTGTAATTTTTTGTGCAAACGTTCCTGAAATTTTCAAAGACATCCGCCAGAATCAAAACGTCAGACAAGTTGTTCATATCGTGATAATCCCTGAACGTTTTGCATTGAAACACGTTCCAAACCGTTTGCGCATGCGCATAATTTTTGTCGCTTATTCCATCGTCGTTCAATTTGGAAAAGAACGATTCTTTGGGAGGCAATTGCGTTCAGAAAACTTTTCGATCGAGTCCATCCAATCGTAAGGGTAAACACCTTTTCCTAAAAACAAATCTCGTTTTTTTCCGCTAAATACTGAATTTAGGTTTTTACACATTTCATCTCCTTTTTTAGATCTTTATAAGCACAATCTTTACAGTTTGTTTTACATTTACATCCATCCCCTTTTTTATCTTGACAGTTTTCCTTGCAGGTCTTTGAATCTAACCTAACACATTCAGCGCACAAATCTTTAACAAGGTTGTCTGCCAAATCTTTTAGTGAACTTGCCATGAATTTAAAACTGTCGATGAATCTCAATTCAATTTTTTTTTTCTTTGGTTTTTCCATCTTTCCCAGTGTACTCTCCAACTTTGATTTCTTTTGAAAAACTGATGTATTTTTCCTCGTTGTTTGGAATGCAGGTTAATTTTCCACCAGACAATTTCTTGATGAACAGGTGGCTGTCGTAACCTGACATATTGTGAAAAATGACAGAAATGAATTTTGGAATTTGATATTTTGTGTTGCAAGTGTTGTGCGCAGCTCCTCGGTATTTTCCAGTAAAATGACAGTGATCGCGCACTTTTTCATTTTCGAGAATTTCCTCGCAAATGTGACAAACGGTTGCAGAATTGAAATTTTTTTCATTTTCGAGGGTCGTGACAATCTTTTTTTTGAATTTTGTCATTTTGTAAATTTCCGTGATGTCTTTTTCAAGCACAAATATTTTTGCAACGTCGTCCGTTTCGCTTTTTGCTGTGAACGTCACCGGATTTCCATTGTAAACGGTTTCGTCGAAGCATTTGATGAAATAGCGGAACGAACTCGGAGTGTGTTTTTGGAATTGTTTTCTATAAGACAGATTTGGGTTGGGTATGCAAGTATTGACCGGTTTGATGAAACTTTCAAAATCTGCATAAACCACAAATGGGACTCTCATCGACCTTTCTTTGTGCTCAAATTTCATGAACGAATTTTTTGGCGGAAGATCGATTCGAACTGAGCTGTGCTCTCTGCAATAGGTTGAATGTCTTGAAAGATCTTCGCTTTTCATACCCTGCAAGCAACTTCTGCAAAAATATTTTTTGCCGTTGTGTTTGGATGATTGGGAGGAAATGAGTCGACTCAGATTTTTGATCAGGCAATAACGATTTGTTTTTTCGTCTGAAATGAGCAGCAAATCAATTTCATTTTTCCGTTTCAAAAATTTGGATATTCGTAAAGGTTGAATGGATTTGTCTTCATATCCGAAAACGTTGACGCTTATTTCTGGATTGTTTTTTTCAAATTTTTTGATTTGATCGAGTTTGACCGGAAATTCAATCCTTTCCCGATTCAACTCTTTTGATTTTTCAATCAAAACTTTGTCAATTCTTTCACCGTGTTTCTCTTTCATGTTCAAAAACCTTGAGACGCACCATTTGAAACATTCGTTGTCTTCGTTTTCCATGTTGATGATTGCTTTTTTGCTTGCCAGATAGTCATCAAGATTAATGTACGACCGACCTCCGATGGGACTGTAATCAATCAAGTTGATATCCATTTTCAAGATGGCGGACACTGTGCAATTCGAACCCATTTTGTTGTACTTGGTCATGTTTTCCATGATTTCCTCTTTTGCTTTTTCGTAAAATTCTACAAAATCCGTCGACTCCAAAATAATTCCAGCTTTTGACGAAAAAGGGACAATTCGATACACTTCCTCTCCAGTCGTAATGTTCACACTCGTCATCTCGCAAGTCAAAACAATGATCGCTTTTTTATTTTTATTTTCTTGAAGAATTTTTATCGCTCCGTCTCTTGCCAAATCTAAAAAGGCATAAGCGTCATGATGATTTCCTTCGACTTGATGCGAAAATTGTTTGGCAACATGTCTCAGCGTGTTATCGGTCAATTGAAAATCAATTTGAGGTTTTCTGAACACGAGCGATTTCGGAGATAAGATTCTTTTTTTCAATTCTCTTTTTGTATTTTTTAATCTTTTTTTCACCACCTCTGGAACGTACGGATCAACGAACTCAAGCACGTTGTTGAAACTGTTGACGACTGCATTTTTCACAGCCGCCGTAAACCTTAAAAATATTCCAGGAGTCATCGCAGGAGGCGAATCTGGAACAGGAACGTCAACGAGATGATGTGATGGCTCTTAAACAGATCTCGTTGCAATGACAGAATTTTGCAAGCGAGCAGACCCGAATGAAATCAAATTGTTGGAAACAGGACGTGGAGCAGGAACCGGTCTCACGATGACAGAACGAGGAGCAGGAACCGGTCTCACAACGACAGGATGCGGAGCAGGAACCGGTCTCGTGTTTTTTATTGCTTCAACGAGATCAGCCTTTCGCATCTTTGAATAGTTTTTCAATTTTTGGGCTTTGGCGATTTCTCGCAATTCTTTGACAGTTTTGTTTTCCATTTTATCTTGCCAAGAAATTTTTCTTAACCCAAAATCAATTTTTTTTTTCTCTGGCAGTTTTGTTTTCCATTTTTATTTTGCCAAGAAAATTATTTAACCCAAAATCAATTTTTTGGTCTTTTGCGATTTTTCGCAATTTGTTTTCCATTTTATTATGCAAAGAGAATTTTTTTTTAAAAAATGAATTTTTTTTATTTTTTCCGAGATTTTTTTCAATTCTTTTTTTTCCGAGAATTGAAAATTTTTTTTTCGGACTTGGCGATTTTTTTCACTTTTTCGGCTTGGCGATTTTTTTCTGTTTTCGAGTTTTTAAGAATTTAAAATTACAATCTTGATTCCATTTTCCACTTTTCCATCTCGACGCTCCAAATATCTCCATCCATGCCCAGTCTTTTTTATCGTTTTGTAAAGAGATCCATATTCAACCACCTCCCCGGTTTCGATGTTGGTTGTTTTCACAGACAAAGGTTTTTTTCGAATTGAACAAAGCCTCTCGTATTTTGGGTCGATCGGTTTTTTCACATTTTCCGTTTGCACCTTTTCTGTTTTTATTTCTTTTTTTGGTCGACCCACTGACCTGTATTCTTTTGCACCTTCCAAAATCAAATCTTTGCTGATCAGATGGTACTCAACCGCAATCATCATCAAAGTCAACAAATTGTTTGAGGTTTTTGTGACTCCATTTTCCCTCAGCAAATTTTTCAGATAATTTTTTGTGAATCTCATGTTTTATTTTTAAAAAGAAAAAAAATTTTTTAAATCATTTTTTGTCAAGATTCTCATGACGGTCTTTAAGACCTAATAAACAGCGTTCATGTTAGTTCTGTCTAAAACGAATTTGATCAATTTGTCGGAAATGATCACTGCAAAAATAACTGTGCCGTCTGGCACTGCCGTTCGGAATTTCAGGTTCACAACCAATTCGGCTGTTTCGGAAACAACTCTTTCCTTTTGCTTGCTGATATCGACAAAAAACAACAGAAACAAACTTTATATTCAAGAAGACTCAAACCAGATTGGCAAACAAGTTCGTTTGTGCCGTAATATTTTTCGTCTAAAGGGAACGCGTCAGAATGGGCCATAACAATATTCTTTTTTCCAAAATTCAAGTCGTAATTGTAATTTGGATACTTTATCCCATTGACGGTCACGAAAAAATTGTTGACATCACAATGATCAAATACGGCTGGATTTGCGGTTTGAATGGAGGGTCTGTTTGTCTGAAGTCCGAACACGATATATCTCGGAACGCTTTTGTCTGATATTCTTCCAAAAGTCCAGGTGAATTCTGTGAGACCTAAGGGAATAGCTTGCCTTTCGACTTTGTTTGCTTTATAAGCCACTGGAACAGAATTTTTTTTCGCCATGAAATTAATGAATTCGGATTTCTTCAAAACATCCAGCTCAATTCTAGGCATAAAAAGCCTGAATTTTTTGATGTCGATCATTCCTGCAGCAACAGTCCCAGCTCGATAAATGGCGTCGTCATATTCTTTTTTTGTGAATGTGATGGTGTGCCTGAGTCCATAAACAGATTTATCATAAGTTTTACAAAAACCAAAAATGTGTTTTAAAGGTATCCTGAAAGAAAATGCGCCAATGGATGTGGTGTCTGCAAACAAGTGGTCTCGTCTGACGACGAATCCTGAGTTTCCAGTGGCGTTTGAAGTGTCTTTGTACCACATTTGCTTCAAACCATCTGCAATCTGAAAACCAAAAGGATATTTCAACAATCCAAGTATGGTTGTTCCCTGACCTGGATACATGACTCTTTCCACTTGCTGTCCTGATAAATCGTAAGTGACGTCACTGAACAAATACATGATGGCGTTGTTCACCAAGACAATTTGGTCTGCTGCTGCGTAAGCAGTTACATCCGCTTTTTCAGAACTTCCTCGACAAGGATGTAAACCTCAGACGGAAGTGTCTGCACAGACTGACAATCAATCTCAAAAACGATCGATCCTGAAGAATTTAAATCAAGATTTGTGGGAAGGTACTCGAAAAAAATCAACTTTTTCAATGCCGGTGTCATACTCTGGCATTTCATCAACTCTTAATCTGTCGGTGTTTATCATTTTTCAAAATAAGAAAAAAAAAATTTTATGTCATTTTGGTTCGTGAAAAAAATCACGCAATCAAAAGTCCACTCCCCATTTTGACGAGATCTTGAGTTCTGGTCACGTTCTTTTTCGTCATTTTCCTTTTTACTTGAATGGACGAACCAAACATTTTTTTATGCAGCTCTTCCATCGGATTAATATGTGCGTACTGATCCACCTTTGCCGCTTCGTTTTCAATCGTGTTAACCAATTGGTTCGGATTCACCGTCCCTGTCTTGGCGTAAACTTTTTCAATCGCTTTTTTTCCTTTGTCGATGGCAACGTCTTTGGCTGTCAATATGGCTGAAGAGGCCAATTCTTTTCCGGCTGACTTGGCTGCTGTGATCGCTTCTCTTCCAATTTTGCTTGCCGCTGCCTTTCTTAATAAATGAAGAGACGATCTTGATGCGTCTGAAGCTGCCATTTTCCTCAAAAAATTTTTAATCGTGTCAACGATTCCTCCACCCCCGACGACGTTCTTTTTTAAATATCTTCTGTTATTCACAATGAGCATTTTTAAAATGAGAAAATATTTTTTTAAATCCGTCGTGTTTCATGACTCGATGTATTTTTGAACCGACTTGTATTCCTCTTTGTTGATTTCCCCTTGCCTCAACAGCTCGTCACAAATTGTGACAGCTTCGTTTCTCGATGCGATATTTCCAGCATGACCTGCGGCGATGCTCAAACTAAGTCTTTGCGCAAGCGCATTCGGATCACTCGGAAGTATGATCACTCCGTGACCTTTTTTTCCCCTCGTTTTAATTTTATTTCTTTCCCAAATGGGTGCAATGATGGTGACATATTTTTCATTTCTCAAAGCTTTTGGTCTGTTCGGATTTGCATCAGATTCAATCGCGCCAGTGCTGATCAGGATTTTTTCGTAATTTTTAAGATCATCGTCCGTGTAAATGCTTTTGTCAGGTTTGGATTTTGAAATCAGCTCCCAAAGACCTTTTGTTCCAGCATACTTTTCTTCACCCACAATGACGTCATTTTTATCGATGACAGTTCTTTTCCAATGTACATTTTGCCACCTTCTCCTGCGTGAATTCCAAACACTCTGTCTGCAGAAAATTGTTTAGATGCGTATTTGGACAAATAATCAAAAGCAGTATTTCCAATATTCATTTTTTCAGGAGGCTTTTCAACACTCTTTAAATTTTCAAAAGACGACTCGCTTTCTGGGTAAGTCAAAGCCAATGGTTCAACGTTAACCACTCTATCGACGATGCTCTTCAGCTCGTTTTTCACCTTTTCATTGCTCTCGATGAGCGTTCTGTAAAAATTGCTCAAATCAGTCTAATAATCATTGTAAAGCTTTTCTCTGTTGCCATATAATTTTTCACAATCTCCTCTCTCTTTTTCGGGTCTTGTATTTTAAAGATGGACATTTTTTAAAATACGGAGAAAAAAAACAAACAAAGAAGCAAACTCGTTTGTGTTTTTTGTGTTTATTCACCTTTTTTAAAAAGGTTGTTAAATGCTTTTATCACGTCTTTTCTTCCTTTTTGGATCAACGACTCTTTGGTCAATTCGTCAATGCTGCTTTTTGTCTTTGTTCGGATTTCTTCAGTCATGGTTTTAAATTTTTGAAGCTCGCTGAGAATTAATTCATACTCGGAATCGCTCACAAATCCGTCCATGAGCGATTTTGAAATGTGATCGCTAATGGTGTTCAATTTTGACTCGGAAAGAACTTTTAATTTTTCGTGCTTTTCAGCCTTCAGCATCATTTTTTTGTTCTGTTGATTTCCGAAAATGGACAAAGCTCCCATTCCAACAGCAACACCCTCACACGCAATCGAAACTGGAGTGGCAACGACGGTTGACAAAAGTGCAATTCCTGTAATTCCCAAACCAATGCAAATCGTTTGCAACCCATCATCTGCGAAACGAATTATTTTTGCAGCTCGATGGTATTTTTTGCTGAGAGCCATTCTCTTCACTTTTTCATCCTCCATTTCTTTTTGGATCTCGCTTATTTTTTGAAGTCAATAAATGTGACCTCCATCAGATGGTGCTGTTGGAAGAACTGGGTAAATTTTTTCAGTGTTTTTCAATATTTAAATCTTTTTAACAAAGTCAGATTTTTTTTACAGAGCATTTCACCTTTTTTGACGATGACGTCCTGGTGACTGTTGTTGCTCACATCCAAAACGATGTCATCCACAGACTCTGAAAAAATAACATCGTTTTTGTGGTATTTTAATTGATCGCTAATTTTATTAGTCAAAGTGACGACAGCAATTCCTTTCTCCAAATTCAGTCCAACGGACAACGAGATTTGAGTGTAAGAAAGAGCAACAAATCTAATGTCCTTCTGAGCAAAATTCTCGTGCTGTCCGTTAACGTTGAAATAGGTGGGATGATCCAACTTTTTTTTGACCGCAATAATATTTTTCGGATTTTTTCGTTCCAACTCTTTGATTCATTCCTCCAAATGTCCCAAATGCAAATTCAAATGCTCCAAACTCAAATTAAAACTGTGAATTTCTGCTGAGGCGCTGTTTTTATACAACTTGTGAGGGGCGTGCATTTTTAATATGAAAAGAAAATGTTTTAAATCATTTTATTTTCATTTTTTGCGTGATTTCACAATTCATCATCAGATTCCACTTCTTCCAAATCCAAATCGTCACCTATGATGCTTTGAATTGAAGATGCATTTTTTGCAATGACCACTTCGGGAATTCTAACCTGAATGGACTCGATCTGCGCTCGGACAAAAACACCTTCAACTTTCAAAGAGGCGATGGCGTGGCACTTTTGTTGAACATATTCCAAAGGATTCACTTTCACAAACTCTTTCGCTTTCTTTTTGAAAAACAAAGAAGGCACTTCAATGTTTTTTTCGTTTTTCTTTGTGAACAACTTTCCGAATAAATTGGGTGCTGCGTTTGGATTATCTGATTTTTTTTTCAAAATGGACAAATCTTCCGTCATGATTTTTTTCGTTCTTCCTCCTTTTTTCAAAGTGGGCATCATTTCCTTGACTTTCTCGCGAAGAAATTTTGATATTTTTTTAGTCACCTCTATGAACTTTCTTTCTTTTTCGTTCATTCCGTTTTTTTCGTTGAAAATGAGAAAGGAATTGGAATATCCATTCAGTTCTTTCGTTCCAAAACTGCAATTTTCAAACACACCCAGAGAAAACAAAACGGGAGTCTTCAAAATGATAGGACCTTTTCCAAAAGAGTACTCATAAAAAAGCGGAATCTTTTGGTACTAAATTGGTTTGGTTGCTGAATAAATTTCTCCAACCGATAATTCGCTCTCATCAAAATTTTCAATCGTACCACGATTGAAAATTTTGATGAGAGCGAATTATCGGTTAAAAAGAAAAGAAAATTGAGAAAATATGAGAGCGAATTATCGGTTAAAAAGAAAAGAAAATTTTTTTTAAATCATTTTTTCAAAAGGATCAATTCTTTATGATCCACCCAGGAGTTGAACGAGTCTGGATATCCTTTCCATTTGACCAGTGATTTGCTCTTTGTTCGGCGAATTATTTTTTCAATTCTGAATATGTCTTGATGGGTCTTTTGCATTTCCTGTCCGTAAAAAGTTCCTTGAATTTCTTCATCGTTGGCGTCGGTGACTTTGTACGTTGGTGGATCCGTGTGCTGAATTTTTGACACTGTGAATACCTCCTCAGTCCATCTCGGTGTGTACCCTTTTTCAAAATTGGACTTCTTTTTTGTGATCCTCACTTTGTCGCTCATTGAAAATTTTGGTTCTGGTCTTTCTGTTTGCATCTTTCCATTCAGGGTCATCCAGAACTTATTTTTATTCTTTTCATCGCTGGCTTCAACTGGAGTCATTTTGATGGAAGAGTGGTTTGTGTTGTTGTAATTTTTCACCATTTCGTCCAAAACTTCAATGTATTTATTGGTGTTGTTTGCAGAAAAGAATTTGAACATTTTTTCTTTTATCGTTCTGTACCATCGCTCAACAACACAACTTTTTTCCTCGTTTTCAGTGGAATATAATTGCACTCCCAGCGCTTTCACGTGCTTGTTATAAAATTCTTTTCCTTTGTCCACCCACATTTCGGCATAATTTCTTTTTTCAGATCCTTTGGATCCGTGAAAATTCGAAGAATTTTTAAAGATTTTTTTCAGCGCTTCAGCCACATCAATGCCAGTTTTGCTTTTTAAAGGAACGATCCATCCATACTTTGAAAACACGTCAATCACCATGAGCAAATATTTTACTCCGTTGTTGAATTTTGAAAAAGAGCGCATGTCGACCAAATCTGCAGCCCATATTTCATCGATGTCATTCACAAACACTTTTCTTTTTTTGAAATGATGAATCACCGGTTTGTGAAGCTCCTCTGCAAGCTAATCCGTCCATTTCAAACTGGGAATTTTTTTTTTTTTTTCGCAGAGACACCCAGTCCGAATTTGGCTTTGGCTTTGATAATGGGAGTGATGAGTTTTCTTTCGTTGATTTCTTTTTGAGTGGGGTTTGGAAAGGAGTTCATTTCTTCAAGCATCATTTGACCTGCCAAATTTCTGTTTTGAACGTCGTTGAAATATTTATAAGCCAAATCGTGATGGTATGCTGCATTGTCCACTCTGTCCACCGGTTTGCTCCATTCCTGATACATGTTGGTGGATGTGAGCCTTTTGTCCAAGTCTGTGCCAGGTCCTGCAAAATTCATTCCTGGAATGTGCATTTCTCCTGGGAATTTAGCCCACGGAAGTTTTATTTTTTTCGAAAATTTGTTGATTGATTCCACCAAGTCTCCCCCTTTTTGAAATGATTCATGCAAAGGAAAAAACTTGCATTTTGTCGTTCCGCAAACGTCACAAGTTCCTTTGATCATATTTCTGTAGTTTTTTGAGACTTCGTTTCTCAAATGGATCGTTTCTGTTTTACTTTTGCATTTGACGCAGTACATATTTTTGTTTTTAAAAAAATGTTTTTATATTAAAAAAATGGAAGTTGCTGATTTGTCATGGAATATGGGAAAGAGCAAAAGGAATAACAACAAGCTTCTATCGAGAAGCATTCGAGGAATCATCGTTGGAAAATCAGGTTGTGGGAAAACAACTTTGCTTCTCAGTTTGCTGTTAAGACCTGGATGGTTGGATTACAACCATTTGCAAGTTTTTGGAAAATCTCTTTTCCAACCCGAGTACAAAATACTGAAAAGTTCGTTCGAAAAAAATTTGCCAAAAAGTATTATTCTCGATTTGTTCAAGGTACAAAACGAAATGGAAAAATTGAATTTAAACCCTGAATGCGTCATCGACGACCTTTCAAAAAATATTTCGAAAACGAGGACATGGAGTGTCAGTTTTTCGAAACGGCTGACTATGTGCCTGAACCTGATGATCTCGATTCGACCAAAAACAATTTAATGATCTTTGGCGATTTGCAACTCACCAAGCAAAACAAGTGCGAAAAATATTACATCCGATGAAGACACTCCAACGTCGACTGCTTTTACCTGGCACAAAATTATTTCATGCTCCCCAGACAAACCATCAGAGAAAACACCAATTTCATTTGTCTGGTTCCTCAAGATTCAAAAAAATGTGGACCATATTTATCGAGACCATGTAACGAGCAACATGAAGAAAGAAGAGTTCAAAAAATCTTGCAGACATTGCTGGTCTCAACCTCACGGATTTGCAGTGATTGATTTGTCATCAAAAAAATACGATGGAAAATATCGAAGAGGATTTGACAAGAGGTCATTGAAAAAAATGATTTTAAAAAAATTTCGTCCATTTAAAAAATGTCAGGCATAATCATCGACGTGGATGGAAATTCCAACGTAATCATAACAGAATTTTTAGACAAAATCGTTTTTGAAAAAAGGAAAACTTATGAGATGGCTTTTCTCGGTCTGGAGACGTACAACAGCTTTCTAAATACCACCAGCAAAAACAATTATTTCCGGTACAGCATGAACAACGGAGGCAATTGGGAAAACGTTACCATTCTAGACGGGAGCTACGACATCATCGCCATCAACAATTACTTGTAAAAGTCCGTCTCAAACACAATAAAAAATTACGCGTCTCAAAGTGCAAGCTACGTTACCAGAAATAAAATCAGCTACTCTCCAGAAAACATCAAAATCGGATCCAATTCAAACACTTTAAAATCCACCATCAAACTTGACATGAATTATTTGATGGACTTGAACGTTGAAAACAGCATCGCCTCACTTTTGGAATTCACAAAAATCGACATTGTCAGAATTTCAAGCGTCAACACGATCAGAATCGTCAACAACGTCATTGGGTCAACATATATCAACGGCTCACAATTAAATTGCATTTACTCCTTTTATACCGACGTGGGTCCAGGTTTTAAAATCATTGAAAGACCCACCCATTTGGTTTACCTCCTTGTCAAAGTCCCCGAAATTTCCACGATGATTACTCGCATCGTCGATCAAAATGGAAATTTAATCGACTTTGGTGGCGAGGACATCACGATCCGTTATCACATTCGAGAATTTTGGCATTTAAAAAATGTGCATATGTTAGTGTCAAATTAAATATGTTAGTGTCAAATTAAATGTGTCTCAAGGGCAGATCGAAAAAATAAAAAAATTAATGATGGAAGGCAAGCCTGTGAGCATCAGGATTTCAAGAGAGGATTTTAACGGAAACGACGTTTTGCTTGTGACGGAAAGTCAACATCGAAAAATTGTGGTCGCTCTCCATCGAGGAGTTGGAGTCACCATTAAAATGAGCAAAACTCAAGTGGAACACAACGCAAATGTGAAAGGAGGATTTATTGGAACTCTTTTGCCTTTATTGGGAATGCTTGCAGCTCGAGCCGCTCCAGTGGTTGCTAATAGCTTATTAGGTGGGGTTGCCTCTTCGCTTGGGTCCACTGTGATCGACAAAATTACTGGAAGAGGTATCGTTTACGTCAAAAAAAATGGAAATGGAATGAAAACGAGGACTCACAGAGGAAACGGACTGTTTTCAAAAAAAATGCAAAAAGCAAAAAGCAAAAAGCAAAAAAAAAGCAGTGAAAAAAAGGCTATAAAATTTTTTTTTTTTATAACGAGTTACTAGTTTTGTCCAGTAAAAGTGAATTCTGGCCCACTGTGTAGTGGTTTGAACCGTAACAGAAAAAGTAAAAGGTTGTTGAAGCAGAAATTTCGGATTCGAAAGTTTCCATTCGCTACAATTAGCGGCAACATTTCAGCTAAACGATATTTTAATTACATAAGTTATTATTAAAAAAGCGGACTTTAATAATGAGTTTTAATCGAATAAACCACAATTCTTACGACTATTTAAAGAATAACTTTTTCTTTTTTTAAAAAATTAAAAATTTTTTGGAGTGCTTACAGTGATGTGACCTAACAAAGTCCTATGCTTTAAGAAAGTCCTAATTTAAGAAATGACAAATTTCGTATACATAAAATAAACATTTAGAGAAAAAAATTTAGTCATTTTGTCTAACTAGATATCAAGATAAAACAACAGAGTTATTTTCCGCAAATGTTTCTTTTATATATACGAAATTTGTCAATTTTTAATTTAGGACTTTCTTAAAGCATAGGACTTTGTTAGGTCTCACGACGGTATGTTTTTATTTAAAAAAACAAACAGTTGGATTGTTCTCCTAACCGCCTGAGCTATTTTTAACAACTTAATCTAAAAAATGGCATTAAAAAATAGGCGATTATTAATTTTTATCAATATTTTGAGAAAATCAATAAATTGAGAAAATATATTGCAAATAACTTAACTTAACATTTAGTTAAATCTAATACAAAATATTGTAAAATATTGAAAAGTTTTGAAAACCAAACGATATTTTAACGGAACGTATCGATACATATCGAAACTCAAAAAATATCGTTATACATCTTTTAACGATAAATTATGCGATATTTATCGCTAAAAGCGATAATGATATTGTGCATATCGTAACCCAAACGATATTTTATCGGAACCATATCGAAACATATCGGATCATTCCAATTCATATCGAAACCCATTATCGTAAAAAATATCGGTTAGTTTCGATATTTCGATAACGATAAGCAGATGCTTACTAAATATCAGAATGTGTGTGAGACTGCGCATGTTTTCTCACAATCTCGTAATTTTACATATTTAAAGATATAAATCATTTTAAACTCGTTTCAAACCGATATTACGATATTACTTTTTCTGACTAATTTCTGATTATTAGTTATTGATGGAATAACAAAAACCCTATGTTAAACTGAATGATTATTTTTACATATCAAATTATACATAATTATCACAGATAATTTTCCAATGTTTTGTAACTTTATATGCGCAATTTATATGCGCAATTTGTTATTCTTTTCTAAATGATTATTTCAGGTGGTATGGAAATCAACTTCAAAACTCGGATGTGGTCGTGCTTATAATGATAACACCGTCTATGTGGCATGTAGCTATTGGACACCAGGAACTTATGATGGAGAATATGGTGAGAACGTAACGCCACTAATAAATTGATAATTTTTTTTTGTATTGACAAGTTTTTTTTAAGCAAACTTTTAAATTTTTATTTTAGTGTATTTTTTATTGCACCCTCATCGAGTAGCAATATTTTAAACCTGAAACTTTTGCATGATGTAAGCATTTTAAATTTTTCTATGTATTAGTGCTATTACGAGAAAAGAAACTAACATTAAGTCTAAACCTCGACTTATGTTTACATAAAAAGGTTTTTAAAGCAAACATCTAAATTTTTTGTTGTAAATTTTTTATTGTACCCTCCTCGGGTAGAAATATTTTAAACCTGAAACTTTTGTATGATGTAAACATTTAAAAATTTTCTATGTACTAGTGCTGTTACGAGAAAAGAAACTAACATAAATTCTAAACCTCGACTTATGGTTACATAAAAATGTGGCTAAACATTCTGTGGTTAAAAAGAATCATTCACATTTTGATCGTTACTTCTTTAGTCCTAACTAGTCTCTTCTGACCCATCTTCTTTCCACAAACGAGATCGCTGTTTTCTAAACCTTTGAGATCCTTATAAGTCTTTGCTCGACTCAAATATCACTTAGAGTTTGGACAATACTGGTTTTACTTTCGCTTGCCTTCTACAAGGCTTTACAATCCGTTTTTTTCGTTTTAATATCTCGCTTGGTATTTATTAGGCGATAGTTCGTCTGACTTTTTTTTCCCGTGAACGTTGGGAAGTCAGACGAGTAAACTTTGGTTATTTAAAAAAATGAATAATGGCGAAATATAATTACGTTTTGCAGGTTTTGAGAGCTTTTAAAGCTTCTTTTTCGTAATCCTTCAGAAGTTTAATAAGAAATAAATCACAAACTTTTTTAAAAGCATACTTTAAATTATCTTTTTCTTTTGTTATACTGCTGCTGAATAGCACTGATAATTTAATTAACTAAATTTTGGCGTAACGTGAGATTAACCCCCCGAAACTTTAAGATATTTCATTAAGATCAAAGAAAAGCCGCAGGAACATATTTGTTCCGATAGATGAAAAATTGCATTAGCGCAAAAACCAAAGTTTTCTCGTCTGACTTCCCAAAGTTCACGGGAAAAAATAGTCAGACGAATTATCGTCTAGGTATTTATCTTTTGATTGTGAACGAGTTGTTAACTGAAAAGTACCATTTCTCAAAAAGCGTAAAGAATAAAGCTAGGTTTTTTTGTTTTTTTTTTTCATAAGTTTATTCCATGGACCTATAAGAGATGGACGTGCAACTGATTCTTTTACATCAAAGAGGCCGCAGAAATCAGCGAGCTATGCGAGTTTCCGACAAACTCTATATTTCCACCCGTCAACAAAAAAATCTACTAAAATGGCTGCCCACAGTTTTAAAACAGAAACTCTGATCACGTGGTATTAGTTTAAACTTTTATATCATTTGTTTAATAAGACTGTTCAGGATAAAGTAACTACTTCACGCGTTGACAAATTACTAAACAAATTACACCAAGATAAAGGAAATTAGTTGTCGGCACGAACAGATTTTCATCATTTTTTCAAGATGAACCTTTTTAAATTTGGCAACTTTTTTCGTGTAAACAAAGTTCCGTCAATGATAAAATAGACCTGTAAGGATAATTTTAAAATGACTAAAAAAAGAATAGCGAAATATAAAAAAGTTTAAATAACATTTTTTGTCAAGTTCTGGTTTCATTAAACTCCTTGGTCCTTCATTCACCAGGCCTAATCTTGTGTATTTTTTGAGTATTTTTTCCGACATGTCGCCATTTTTTGCCTTGGCTACTCTATAAGCTCCATAATATATTATTATTATAATATATTCCACCATGCATTATTTTTTAGTAGGTTTATTTTCTAATGGGATTTTTACTAATTCATTTGACAATGCAAAACCTTTTAAAAAGTTATTCAAATTTATAATTATCTTGCAAAATGCGGCCAGATGTTTCATGTTTTCGTTTTTCATATTTCATATATATTTCATTTGTCATAAGAGGCACATAATAACGCATCAGTTTTTGTCAAATAAAATTTGGTTTATATACAGCTGGTAAATCATGTTATGTTAAAATTAAATACTTAGTTATTCTTGTGGTTTGTCATAAATTGGCTGCTAAATTCTTTAAAACTGTGACAAGTTATTTTTTTTCTTTATTATATTTACATTCATTTTAACAATAATAATTCAAATGCTGTTGAGATAGAGCGCCAGGCAATATCTATGACAGCCAACACAATAGTTGTCTAAAAATTTAGCTGCAACCTGTTTTTCTTGTTAAATATTATCTACAAGTCAATCAGCTTAAGTCTGGATTTAAACTCTTTGACTGATGTAGAATACTTACCAATTCCGGTAAATTATTCCATCCAAAGACAACCCTGTCTGTAAAGAAGTGTTGTCTACTTAAACAATTTTTAACAAACTCTGATCCAACACGATGTTTATAACCTCTAATATTCGATGCTGGACCTGGTGTATTGATTGAATACATTTTTATCTGGACTCTCTTCATATCAATAGATTTAAAACCTTTATATAATTTATTTGTTGTATAAGGTCACCTCTTAGCCTTCGAACTTCTAAAGTTGTTAAATCTAATATTTTTAGTCTTTGATTATATCCCAGATGTCTTAATTCTGTCTTAAAATGTATTAGTTGCTCTTCTTTGAACTTTTTTAAGTTCTTTGATATCTTTTTTATAATAGGGATTCCAAGCTTGAATCGCAAACTCCAAATGAGGTCTAACGTAGGTCCAATAAAGCATTTTCATAAAATACTTATCTTTATACCAAAAAGTATTATTTAATATTGCAAGCATATTGTTTGCTTTACTGGCAGCATTCCTTACTTGTCTTTCACAACTGATACATTTTATGTATAAGTTATTTATCCTTAACTTTATATATTTCTGTTGTTAAACATAAAAATAGAAAATTCTATAATATTCATAAACTGGAAGTCTTCAGCAATATAGTAGGTGGAGTAGTTCCCTGGAAACCATTGTGCCCCAGGTTGCTACAAAACAAGTTGATATTTTGTATTATTTATATCTATAGTTATACATGTACTAAAGTAGTTAAGTAAATGATCTCAATTTCTATATTATCATCAGCGTTATTTCTCAAAATATTAAGAATATCTAGCAGTATAAAATTAAGCTTAAAACTTGATTCTATTGTTGTTATCTTAAATAACTAAAAGGAAGTTGATGTGACTGGTTAGACGAGACCAAAAATTTTCGACGAATCTGACAGACTTTAGTATAATTTAATTTCTATTGTTTAAAACAAAAGATTTGCAACAACGCGCAACGAGCAAGGTTCGCAAAAAAAACAATAGGTTGCACGTCCATCTCTTATAGGTCCGTGGCTTATACTTAAAAAAGCGGCAAGTTTGATTCTTTAGTGTCTATAGTTTATGAGCACTTTTGTAAAAATAGCTCCTAAAGAAATGGATACGCATTACTTGAATGTTTAAACATCTTAGTTTTTGAACCTTAAACCAACTATGAACAAACTGTAACTCAGCCATAAACCAACAATGTAAAAGTTATAAAAAATCCAACTATCATCCAACCATAAAAATCAGAAAAAATTCAACCATCAAATCCTAACTCCGTGAATTTAACAATATTTAATAAGGAGCTTTTTGATCGGACAGATCGAAGAGATCCTTATTATTGATCCATAAGTTGATGAAGATGCAAAATACCGACCTATTACCTTTTCCTTTTCCGTTAGTATTTTCAAATTTCACTCAAAATATTTTCTATAAAACGTTTTTTTTGTTATGATCCCGCAGGATGATCCATCTACGGATCTAAACTGATTGGAACACAGATGTCTCACCAGCTGCCCATTGTTCCAAGCTCAAATGTTCATGTCATTTTTAGAACCTTTACACCTTTATACTTTTATTTACCTTCATACTTTTCCATCAAATATTTTTAATGAATACACTTTAAATATCAAAAAAAACTTCCTTTTTAATGATCTCACCTATTCCGTCATGTTTGAAACTACTACATCCACTTGGATAGTTTATTGGAAGTTTGCTTGCATTAAATCTACTTCCAACAACTGAAGAAATCTCTTTGCAACAACTTATCAGTCTCTGTCTCACAGATCAAGCCGTTAGTATTTTTTGTAATTACAACGAAACTAAAGCATAAAAGTCTTATTCAAATCAAGAAGGGGAAAACCTAGATGCACTGGTTTAATAAATACCAGCTTTGTCTTTTTCAAATGCATACATATTAGATTTTCATCGATGACATTGTTAGAATTAAAAGTTCGGTAAAGCGGCTAACCTCTTTGCTCGTTGTTACAGATGTTGATCGTTTATTCAAACATCAGAAAGATAAAAAGGTCACTAACTAAACTTTGTTTGACAGCAATTGTTTTAAGACCAACACCCCTGGAGCAATCTAAATCCATGCAGGATCATGGCCATGTGTTTTGCTTTATACGTCTCTGAAGTTCTCTAAAACATCAGGTGATTGTAACTCATCTAGTTGATTTTAAAAGTCATGTTATACTCAAAGAGTTTCCATTTTAAAAGGTTTCCATACTCTGTGGGAATGCTTCTAATCTTTCTCGTTAACATTATTCTCTCGTTAACATATATCTTTCTCGTTAACAATATTAACCAGTCTTGAGTTGAGTGCTTCATTTGATGGTACTTTATTTTTATCTAATTTTTCAATAGTTGTCTTAAATTCATATGGACAGAAATCTTTTCTTAAAAGTAAACTATTATCATCTTTATAATCTGACTGATTGTAATAATCCAATAGATATTTAGCATCACAGAGCTTTGCAGTTTTGGTTAAAGCTTTTGTATAACTTTCTCGATCGTGATTTTTAGCAGTTAATCCAAGCTTATACACAGGAGTTCAAAAGCTAACTACATAAGCCTACCACTTTAGGCTAGCTGTTTTACTCTTGACAATTTTTCCATTTAGGCTGACAGAATATAACTCAATCTTTCCGACTGTTTTAAATGTGAAAGCTGCCACTGACAGATATTGATACGTAATGATTATTGCCTTTCCAGAAAGGACTGTTAAAAACGAGCCAGTAAAATGAGTTACCTTTAACTGGCTCGTTTTTGACAGTATGGATTTTAAGACATGTTAATGATAAAAATGAACAACCTCTACCACATCCATGGGAGTTAGCAATGCTCTCAATTATATGATCAGCCAGAGCATCATATAACTCTTTTAAGTTCGCTCAGTCTAAATTCACTTCTATTATACAATAAAAATCAACACCTTCAACAACAACATCCCACTTCAAAATGCTAGCTTTTTGCATTTCATATCTCTAAATGAGCTTAACGTTTGTCATTGTATTATTTTCTAAGTAATAGGTCATAGTCACTCTTAAAGCTTTGATAAAACATTCAGGATCATCATGTATTTCATCAATACTTTGTTGTACTAGATCATTATTAACAGCAATAGCATTTGCAAACATTTTTAAAGCAGACTTTTCTTGTCTGATTGGAAATGTTCTTGAAAGAACCATTTCTTCTTTTCGCTTTTATAAGTCTCTTTATAATCCTCAACTGGCAAATCCAGATCATTTGTATTTTATTATATTTTTTTAAATATTTATTCATCTTCACCATACAGCCACTTTTAGTTTTAATATGAGAGATCCGTTTAAGTGGGCTCTGACTTCCTCAGATCTTTTACACCGTTCGGATCTGGTTCTTTTGCTGACCACGAATCGTTCTAATGCTACTTCTCTATAAACCTGATGCATCAGTCGTATCATATATCAATTTAGCTTACTCAGCCATTCTTAGTTTTGAATAGGTAATCAGGCAAATCTCCTTCGCATAGGAAGTTCTTGTTTCATTTAAATTTAAATCATTGTAATGTAGCATTCTAAATACGATCACCGAAAGTAGATTGGTAATGTAGACAACTCGAACGGTAGAAAAAATGTACTTAGTTGCGTTGGAATGCAAATCTGACAGCCGAATTAGTGCCAGTGGCGAATCTTAGAAAAATTCTATGGCGAAGAAGCATGAGATTGGTTACTGTTTGATCGTCAGACACTTAAGTAATTGCAGCGGTAAATCATGCAGTGGTTTTGAAGCATAATCTTCCTCCTAAATTCCGATAGACAATATATTCTTAAATATCCAAACTCGATCAGTGCCACGGCACTGAACTTAATAACTCTGGCAAGTGTATGGTCAAGCAGCAGTTTGACTAAATCGGTCACTACAAAATGGTACTGTCCCAGATTGAACGAACAAAATGCCTATCCACTTGGATTTGTAAAACCAAACGGTTTAACGCAACGGTCTCCTGGTGACTGCTTACCAATAGATCACCAAGGCAGTTTCAGTTTTCATCGTAAGTTGACTATTATGTAGATTCCGATTTCCTATTGACAGAAAAGTTCAATTAGTGAAGTTAGATTTTTAATTCCAAATGTTGGAAATATAGATAAGCAAGAAGAAATTGGCACTAGGTGTGCGATTGAGCGCCGACAGGTAACAGCACTCGTTATATCTGAACTGACGAGTGAAATTAAGGAGTTATCAATAAAAAGTCATTTTACTAAATCTTTAACTTAAATCATTTCAAAAAGTGACAAATATTGTTCCAAATATTTTACGGATTAATTTACAGTAAAAAAAAGAAATACAAAAAATTTTTATTGATTAAATTGTTCTCAGTTGTTTAAAGGAGGTTCCTAAGGAAGCAAGTTAAATCAAAACCATCAAGACAAAAAAAATCCTTTAATTAGATAACCAAAGAGATTAGTAAAAGAATTGTTGGTAAGAATAATAAAACCTAATAGAATCTTTGCAAACTTAAACTTAAATGAAATAAAAATAACAATTGCTTGAAAAGCAACAAGAAAAAAGCATTATTGTGTTGTTTTGACATTTTTGTCAGAAAAACGCTTAAATAAATAAACTAAACCACAATAACTAAGAGAAATATATATGTATATATTCATTGGAGTAGCAACTGCAACACATTCATCACGACTTAAATTTTGTCTTGAGCGCTGCTTTGCAAACAGATGTGTTGTTCAGATGACAATTATCTTTTCTACTGTTAAAACAATTTAAAGCAACACATACTTTTTCTTTAGAAGTGATGTTTAGTTATAGCAAAACATGCTACTAAAGCAAAGCTCCTATAACTTCAAAACTAAATAAAGGAAATGAAAAAAAACCCTACTAAAGACGTAACAATAAACATTATTATCATCTTTGTAATTCATAAATCCGGGAAATACACAATATTTTTCAAAAAAGTAAGAATTTATGTGTTTTTTTGCGATTAAATGTATGTATGTATTATATATATATATATATATATATATATATATATATATATATATATATATATATATATATATATATATATATATATATATATATATATATATATGCATGTATATATATACACACACATATATATATATATATATATATATATATATATATATATATATATATATATATATATATATATATATATATATATATATATATATATATAAACTTGCCTAAAAATATAAGTTAGGAACTATTTAGAATAAATCAATATTTTTTGGTATTGCGTTAAATTTTTTACGAGCACGGGTAATCAATTTTAAATACTCATTGCGAGGGGATGGTCATGGATTAATTTATTGTATGCCATTAACCGTAAGATCATTATATTAGTTTCAATCAAAATTACTTTTGTAAATGCCAGTCGTATCAAATTTAAGTAGATTCGTCTTAAGTCAATATACACTTTTTCAGACATTTTTGTATTTTTAATTATAGGCGATCAAGAAGACATAAATGTACAAAATTTATATATTTAAATAATTCTCAACACATTCGAGATTTTTGCAGCAATTCTGCGTTTCCATTACAATGACTTCATATACATTCATAGATAAATACACATAAAACTTACTGCTTTCTAAAAACAATAAAGCTTCATTTCTATTAATGCTTAATAATAGAACTTATGAAAACCATATATATATATATATATATATATGTATGTATATATGGTTTTCATAATCCTCTTGTTTGTCATGTAAACGTTTAATCAAGCCATTTGGTTCGAGATTATTGCAAAACATATTGCTTCTAATATTAATATGTTAACGAGCTACTTTTTCTTTCGAAAGATTATGGTATTGAGATATTATAAGGTTCTACACCAGCGAACATAGTTAATGAGAATTAAAAAGACTATCAGAATTTTAGGTTCTAATGCATAAAGAAATGGCTTTTTATCTCTCACTTAAGTAAACAACAGAAAGTTCGGAGAGTTGTTATAAAACTATTAAAGGATGCGGGGTTCAAGAAAATACTAAGAAATCTAAAGTTCCAAAAAAACTTGAGATAAATAGATTTGATGTTACGACATTTTTTTTATAATCAAATGAAGTTTTTGGATTAAACAAAGCTTACTTTTTTTAACAATGAGCCTAATATACCATAAAACAGATTATGGCTTTGGTTTTATCAGATGAGAAAGCTATTCATTCCAGAATCGAGCATTTAATATCAGGATATTATAACTTAACAAAAAGACCAAAATTCAATAAAAAGTATTAAGCCAGTATTAAAATACCCAGTATTGAAATTCAGTCTATATTTATTAGGGCCAAGCCTATATAAAAAGATTTTCTTTACAGGCTAAGTTTATTAACCAAAACTTACCGACGATGTTTGGAGCAAGAAGCATGGGCTTTTCGTGTTTCGCTTTGATATATATTGCTTCTTTTTGTTTTGTAAAAACTGATTATGAAATTAAACAAAATATATTTGAGAAATTAACTTCTGCGAATTGTAATGAATTCATTAAGATCTGCAAAAAGTCATGTGTAAAAGTACGCAGTGTTGAATGTGAGACAAGCAAGCGTGGTAAAAAAATATTTATCAAAAATGACTGCTCATGCTTATGCAAAGGTAATTCAAAAATTATACCTAGCACTGTTCGAACAACAACAACAACCACAACAACAACTACAACTACAACACCTGTAACGTCTACTGACTCTTTTTCTGAAACTCTTCTCCAGTCTCACAACTATTATCGAAGTTTACACGGAGTACCACCTTTATCATTAAGTGAGGACTTGATTAACAAGGCGCAGGAATGGGCGGATTATTTGGCAAGTACTGGGATATTCGAGCACAGCAAAGATCAAGATTCTGGTGAAAATCTCTACTCGGCCTCCGATTCAAGTGGTGCACCAACCGGAGAAGATGCTGTAAAAAGTTGGTATGGAGAGATTGATGATTGGGACTTTGAAAATGCAAAAGAAAAGTATGGAGGCGCAGTTACGGGACATTTTACACAAGTAAAAAGAATAATTTCTTTTTTTCCAACATTTTTTTATTTAAGTTATAGCATTACTGTCTCGTTTTAAATTTCAACTATTAAGTCTTCGAATACTTATTACTTTATAAGTCGTTTCTATTTTTGCATGTCTTGTTTCAGGAGACCTTCAATAATAATAATAATAACAATAATATAATAATAATAATGATGATAATAACAATAATAATAAAAACTTACTTAGGGTAAGGCTGCCAATATTGTACCCGCTAAGACAAAACTAAAAAATGTAGGTAATCTACTGAGTGAAAACATGGATTTTCAAATGGATTTCATAATTTAGGGATTGTTTGTTGTAAAGACGTTAAAAAAACTCAAAATTTAAAAAGCGTTAAGTCTCGAAGAATCAAATTAAAAAAATAGCGCTAAGAGTACAATTAAGAAAACTAGATCCTTAATTGTACCATTAAAATCCAATATTGTACCACTTTCTTGATTTCAATTACTTTACAGCTTTAATAAACTCTATGCAACTTGAATTTTAGTTTTCTTCTGGAAAATGCCGAAAACAGTTATCCCCACATATGGTACAATTCTTATTTAAATTGTATGTTTACCAATGGGTTAGCTAAGATTAGAATAGAGGAGGAAGGTAGGTATTAAAGATAGTTATACTAAATAATGTAAAACAACATATACTATATCTGTTTTAAAAACAACCACACTAAATATTGAGATACAATTTACGCAACTAATCTAACATTCAGTTAATTAAAAAATTTGCCGACTAAAAGTAAAATATTTTAAAATTCTAGGTATTTATTTTGAATTTAGATAAATTATTCTTTAACATAAGTACACTGAACAAATCATATCTTCTGCTTTTTTTAGTGAAATACGCTTTTAGCCATAAAAACCTAAAATAAGAAATCTCCAATAAAAAACCAGCAAGAGCTTACTCTGGCCTTAAGTAAGTTGGATGACAAAAAAAACAGTTGACTACTTAATTTCATTCAGCAAAGATAAAAAATAAGTTAAAAAATTTTTTGTGGGTTGTAAAAATAACGAGTTATGTTAAAAGTACAATAGAGGCATCGGTACAATATTAGCAACCTTACGCGAACTTTGTTAAAAAAGATAGCATTTTCATTCTCTTACCCCCAAGAATTGAAACAAAATACTGGAGAGTGTAATCGACTTACTAAGTTCTCTCGCATGATTTCGTAACTTTATATGTTTGAAGATATAAATCATTTTAAACTTGCTTCAAATGACTGATAGAACTTTGTCCTTTTAATTTGTTATTTACGGAATTACAAAAATTCGATGTTTAATTGATTACTTTTAGATACCAAAATCTAAATAATCAACACAGATTAATTACCAAACTTTATTGCTTTTAATTTTATTATGAGTATATCCTTTTTTTTTACCAGAGTGTTTTTTGTCATTTATACTTTAAAAAAATACTCGTCGAAAAGTTTTGTTTTGGCATTTCTTGCGTTTATATGCGCAATTTGTTATTCTTTTCTAAATGATTATTTCAGGTGGTATGGAAATCAACTTCAAAACTCGGATGTGGTCGTGCTTATAATGATAACACCGTCTATGTAGTATGTAACTATTGGACACCAGGAAATTATGATGGAGAATATGGCGAAAACGTAATGCCACTTATAAACAAATGATTTTTTTTTGTATTAACAAGTTTTTTTAAGCAAACTCTTAAATTTTTTTGTAGTGTATTTTTTATTGCACCCCCATTGAGTAGCAATATTTTAAACATGAAACTTTTTTATGATGTAAACATTTTAAATTTTTCTATCTATGTATGCTATGACAAGAAAAAAAACAAACATAACGTGTAAACTTTTTAAAGAAGTCATCACAGGTGGATTACATGCACATGTCATGTTTGCTAACAGTGGCTCAGACACTCATCTTGTCAGCTCATTTTTCTACCTTTTTTTAAACCTATAGAACCAATCGATTCCTGATTTGCTTTGCTGAAATGAATGCTCACTACCAATCCTCTACAAAATAAACCAGCACAATTCACTGCGTTAAAAAAAACATTAACGCAATGTCAAGTTGCCCGATATTCTTGAAAATGCTAATATTAAATAAGTATGAAGGCAGATTTACAAAGGTTGAGTGGCATATAAATGGCATATAAAAATTGACAAATACTGAAAAAAAATTTGCAGTTTATCATACCAAAAACAGAAGTTTTATTAAAGTTCAAACTGAGCAAGTAAACAGGGCAATCCAATGACCGAATACAGTTCACGAATACCACTTGATACTAAAATTAATTTTGGAGTTGTTTTACAAATTCCCAAATAATTTTGAATTCACAATTCAAAAGTAAATTTTACAATATGAAAAAAAGTTGTTGTTATATTCAATATTTGGTCAATCATTTTAAACAAAAACAACAAAGCAAACCTGTGGGTTTTACAACTAAAACATAAATTGGTTTTTATGTTTTAAATTCAAAACAATTAGAAAAAATGCCTCTAACTATGTGTTTTCTGCCCCATATTTTATACAAACCTAGACAAAACAAGCACCATTTTGTATACAAAGTACACACAAATGTGAAGTCTTACAACCATAGAATCCCATATTCACTAGTCACATGATACTATTACTAAATTAGTTATTTGATGTAACTTTGAATCTTTAAAAAGCATAAAAGCCACAAAAAGCTCCTATATTTGGGCCGTTTTTTCAAAGGCGAGATTCCTATTTTAAGAGCTGTATCTTTACGCAGATAAAAGATATCTTGCTTCTATTTTTTTTGCCTGAAAGATACATGTCAAGGCTTCATTCTATTAAATTTTGAAACTTCCTTAGTCGATAATAAGGTTAGAATAAAAACGTAAACCATCCGTTGTCTCTTTTTTTTAGGGAGACTTTTAGTGACATACCCCATACTTTATGTCCCTGAGCACAAACCACAAGTGTTAAAAAGCTGCTTTTTCGTCATATTATAGCCAATACATATATGTAAAGAATTTTTGATGTTTTTTAAAAAGTCCATATCTCAAAAGTTAAAAAGAGCGAAATTGGTTTACAACGGGGCTCCAAGTGCGATCAGTAACGCAAAATTTTATAAAACTTTAAATGTGTTTTTCTCGTTTGGCTATAGAGATTAGATTTTAATTTTTACATCTGGTGGTAACTGAGACTTTTCAGGTTAACGCCCCATCGGTCAATTTTTTCGTCCTCAAATTTGAGATTGGGACCAATTTTGGATAGTTGTGTATTTATAAAAAGATGTGTCAAAGTTCCATTGTTCAAAAATGCAACTCTATGGTTTTTTGCGTTACTTAATAAGCGCATTGCGTGTGTGTATATGTATATATATATATATATATATATATATATTTATAAAATCATATATATATATATATATATATATATATGATTTTATAAACTTAAATATTGATTTTTGCCTCGCAATCTTCAACAGTTTTTAGAGTGTATCGCGGTTTGTATGAAGAGTTAGGTTGCCTCCTTACTTATCCTGCGTCCGATTGACTAAAGTAAAATAGTAACAGGACATTTTACACAGGTAAAAAGAATGTTTTTTTTTTACCAATTTTTTATTAGTAATTTCATTCCTTTAACTCCGGGTTTTTTTCCCTCTGTTATTTTTGTAAAATAAGTTTAACTTATTTAATTGAATTAGTTAAATTAATTAATTAAAATAACTAATTTATTAAAATTAATTAAATTAATTAATTTATTAAAATTAATTAAATTAATTAATTTATTAAAATTAATTAAATTAATTAATTTATTAAAATTAATTAAATTAATTAATTTATTAAAATTAATTAAATTAATTAATTTATTAAAATTAATTAAATTAATTAATTTATTAAAATTAATTAAATTAATTAATTTATTTAAATTAATTAAATTAATTAATTTATTTAAATTAATTAAATTAATTAATTTATTTAAATTAATTAAATTAATTAATTTATTTAAATTAATTAATTTAATAGTTTGATAAATTATTAGTTCAGATTTTTCTAAGTTCAGATCGTTAAGGCGCTGACTCTTAATTGACAGTATTCCCAGAGAACTTAGCCGACCCTGAAATATTGTGCTACGCAAGTATGTTTTAATTAACTTTTTTTAAGTAACCGGAAGGGGAAAGTACAACAGGCATGCCTTAATAACTTTTGAGAAGGTGGATGACAGTTCTGAATTCTTAATTAGCAGAAAATCTGCTAACTCACTGACTGTCCTAATGTCGGCCAGTTTCACGCCGAGCGTTAATTTCAATAGCATCATTTGGTCGCAGAGTTCGTCAGAAATATCATCAGCGTACTCCTTCACAAGAACATTAACAGTTCCAGCAATTCGTCGACACTCTTATCCATTATAATCTTTGATTTTATGCATTGGAAAAGTGCGTCAGTATCTCTCAGGGACTGGAAGCGCACGTTCAGCAGGCTAGTGGTTATGTCAATAATAGTGTTGAACACTTCAACCTGAAAGCGTCTCTCAGGCGAATCAAGCTTATAATCTCTCGAAAGTTAGTCGAAGAACTTCTTCATGCGGGAAACCCGTTTGTTATCAGTAAAGTCGCACTTGATGCCCCAACTCTTGGCCAGCACCTTGGCGCTGAATAATGTTGTTTCACAATTACTTCGCAGAGCAGTCATGTCACACATCAGAGTTACGACTGAGGAAAAGCATTTAAAATATTTATGCAACTATGCGACCTTACACTTTTCCTCACTATTCTTCCCACTGAGTGATAACAAAGTCAACAGCGTCATGACGTAAACGAATCGACTATGAAGAGCGATCAGAGCTTTATGATGTGATTACCGAAAAAATTCCTCAACTCCTTAACATTTTTAACAGCGTTCCTTAATCGCCAGATTTAATATGTGCGCAGCACAGTGAATATATTGGGCATTTGGTACACTCCACTCCTGTTGGCCGCTCCGTCATATACTTGTCCTCTAATTTTGCAAATTTCTGTGACGCTCTCTATTTCTGCAACGATGGTCGCAGTTAAATCTGCTCTTTTTTGGCTTTCGACTTCGCTGAAGTTTAATAAAGACTCTAATGTTCAGAGCGTCTGGCATTCCGTCATTACTTTCAACAACTGTTACATAACGAAAGACTTTCTTCAGCTGATCAGTTTTCGATATATCCATTCTAGTGTCCATAATGACCCAAACAAATCGCGAGGTTAGAATTATTTTGTTCTATCTCCAAGTTTAAATGTTAGGAGAAAGTTTTTGATTTTTTTCTTAAAGTAAAAGTTATTTAAAATTTTAGCTTTAATTTTTAAAAAAATAATAACTTATGTTTAAATAATTTATGTTTGAACAAATTATTTAAAAAAAAAATTGTAAAATTGAGCGTATTTTAAAAGCAATCATTACTTACTAAAATTAGTAACTCAGTTTCTCCCAACTTTTAAAATAGGAGATAGAACAAAATAATTCTAACCTCGCGAAATGGAGATTCAGTAATTTCATCTAAAATCTGCTGCTTCGATTTTCGATGATTTCTTTCTGAATGTATTCAATAAGATATTTAGTTAACTCTTTTTGCTGTTTCAGTAGTTTCTTGAGCACAGGTTCATACCTTGAAATCAAATCAATAAGTTGTAGGAAATTTCCATGTAAGACTTCATCATCATCCTGCTGGAGGTCACCACGAAATCCCAGATTGCATCTAGATAGTGTAATAATGAGATGCACAATGCAGTCCAGTACGAGCCGCCAGAATTTTTGGTCTTCGATTATCTGTTTATCGCTAAAGAGATCCACAGTAGCGTTACTCATCCAAGTATTTACCTCACAAGCATCGACGTGTGTTTCCGAGTTCTCACGCCTTTTGATATTGCGCGACAGATTTTTCCAATCATTTGTACCTTTAGTCCAAGCATGATTAGGTGTTTCGCTAGAAAGCCAACACAGGGTGCAGTAGCACTTGACAGCAACTGCACTATAAGACAGCCATATTCTTTGTAATAACAACCCAGACTTTGTGTTGCGTTTGCAGAAATACTCGCTGAAACAATGACCCTTGTTGACACCTTAAGTCTGTTTTGGAAATGGTCTCTTCGGTTAAAGTAAACTAGCTTTGACAATAAGTTGCTTCTCAAAAACTGTAAGAAATTTTGTTCCGAAATAGACAATGTTGGTCGTTGGAGGAAATTTTATATCTGATTGTTCGTCAGAATTCTGACCTGTAGATGCACATTCTTGTTTCGTCATCTGAGCCAATTGTGCACTGTCGTTATTTTCTTTCTTTGACTCAGTGTCCTCTATGGACACGCCTTCCTGGTCTTCTTCATCCTAAATTTCTGAAGATACGACGGTGTTTGACTTTTGAGAAGACAAATTAGACGATTTAGGCTGAGCATAGAGATAGTTACTGACTTTTGGAATCATCTTCAAAAGTTCGCCTTCTGTAGTTTGCTTCTCCTAATCAAGTTTTCTGCGTGCAGCACCACCAAGCTTTAATTTGCCAGCGTAGAGAGACAAGATCACTGTCGCCGTATGCTGATCTGTTGCTGGTCTCTAACGTATATATATATATATATATATATATATATTTATTTATGTTTATATATATATATATATATATATATATATATATATATATATATATATATATATATATATATATATATATATATATATATATATATATACGTTAGAGACCAGCAACCATTCCCACGGTGTAGGCCTAGTAAAATAATAAAAATTTGACATACAAAACCAGCCGCTCCACAGCGCTTACAGTATTCAGACTTTATAGTACACTTTTTTTTTAACAGGATTTATTTATTCAAATTACGCTGTAAATTAATTATTGGCATCAAAACTAGAATTGTTTACGTCCCAAAAGACAACAACAATTAAGTCATCAGAAAACTACTTCTGTCGCTTGTAAAATAGTAAACAAAATATCTATCGCCTGAGTGAGTGATGTGAATATGTGATAGTGATGAATTATGCTCTTAATGATGTCTGCCACCATCACAATTTATTCAATTGCAATGGGTTCAAACTCAATTACTTTGAATATATGACTGATTTGAATAAATTGAATCTAATTTATATAAAAATATTTTATTTAAACATATTCGCATAAATAAAGCGCCTGGTTTCTAGGCACCCCTTCGGGAGGTGGCTACCTCCACTGCCTCCCGCAGTTTTTCCATTGGTTGAGGCGCACTTGCTAATGCTGGGTAAATATTTGATGAGACTCTTGAACTTCTTGTTTAATCTCCATTTTTATGTACCAAAAATATTTTTCGATTCGTTTTATTAGAATGATTTTTCCAATCATTTTTCGTAATATTACACGAAATAGTGAAACAAACAAATCCCATCATTTTTTTTTAACAGAAGCATCTGAAGCATCATAAGGTACTTAAATTGTTTTGTATACTGATAGTAATATTGTCAACGCTTTCAGATAGAATTTTGCTTTAAGACACTTTTTTCTTTTCCAAACCTGTTTCAACACTAACATTTATATTTCCATTTACATTGTTGCACTAAAACACAATCATATATCCTTGCTTGAACTCGCCAAAATTGTTATATGTTTGGCAAAAATCTTCGATGAAAACGGAAATGTCTTAACAGCAGCCTTTTCCTTTAGTTTGATTCGGTACCTTAAAAACTGTATAAAGTTATGATTTTCTTTTTTACTACTGGAACGAAAATAAGTTTATGAATAAGAATAATTTTTATAAAAACATATGCAAAATATTTTTTTGATCTAATAGATTTTTGTCGAGCGTGCGAGACCATTTTAAATCTTAAATCAGAAGGATCTTGTGAATCAAGCTATTATTCATATAACTAGTACTAAACCAAAAGGTTATGTTGTCCCTTTCCTAACATTCAAATTTCTTTTCTTAGTTAATTAAAATCCATCACCTACACAGTTAAAGAGGGCTCACTCGCTCACCAATTCCAAATCCTTTGCATGGATTTAAAAAAAACCTCCATCAGTTTAAATTTGATAAACACAACCACCCTTTTTAAGGTGTAAACTGTTCTTAATCAAATTTTTCAGCACTGGATATTGCATGATCGAAATTTACTATTTGAGAGTAAATAAATTCATAAACAAGCATTTTATATAAATCAAAATCTTTTTAAAATATAATTTTTGTAATTAGTTAGGGATAATTTGTCGCTAATAGCAGTCCCTTTCCGTTATACAAATTTCCTTTCTTATTTAGAAATAATCCAATACCTACACTGTCAAACTCCCCACCAATACCTAATCCTTTATATGGAAATATAACCCTTTTCCATTAGTTTCAATTTGATAAACACGACTACCCTTTTTAAGGTTTAAACCGTTCCCAATTAAATTTTTGAGCATCAGTACTAGCAAGACCATATAGAATCCCAACTCCAAGTGCTAGTAATACAGTTTTTGCAATAGTTGGTAGAAGACTAGCTGCAAGGCCTGCTATTGCGCCCAAAAGACTACCTTCCACTTTCAAATTATTAGTTACATAAGTTTTTCTCATTTAAATAGTTACTCTATTGTCGCTTTTAAGTGATTTTGTAATTTTTTAAATTTACTTGTGCACTCTAGTATTTCTTATTTTTGTCAATGGAGAGTTAAATTTAGTTTTAAATTATGTTTTATTATTAATTCAATTTCGCTTAATCTCTTTCAATAACTTTAGCATTTTCACATCAGTTTCCATCCATTTTTTATTTTTATACAAGAAAAAAATTTTAAATTATTTTTTTTGTTTACTAAAAATAGGCTCCGGAAAATAAAAAGTATCCAACTCACATCTTTATTTTCCATGGCTTAATTTACTAATTTGATCTATACCGACGAAACCTTTATAGTTTCTTAAAAGCTGTTTTTCATAATTTCTTAAATTCGTTTGTTAATTTGTCTTGGCTTAAGGGATCATAAAAAAGTGATTTTCACTTTTTGCGTCTTGCGGAAATACATAAATAAAAGCTTGTATTCTCAAGTATAATGTGTCTTAGAGATTTGAAATAATTCAGCGCAAGATAAATAGTTAATAATTTGCATTACTGTGTCCACCACGAGTGTAATACGATTCAAATTTATTTTGACTTTTTAGTAATAAATTGTCTAAAAAAAATGACTAGGTTTTTATTTTTGTCACGAGGATCTGAAATTTCTACTCCAGAGTCAAAAAAACTGTATTTCAATATCCCATTTTTCACTACATTTTTTAACTTCGTTGCCTCAATAAATGAAGGAACATGATCGTATTATTGCTTCAGTATTATCAAAAAGTTGAGATATAGTATCTTTTGGCATTTTCTCTTCAAACGCTTTCCTTAAAATTTGATACTCAGGTTGAAAAAGGTTTCTATTATAATCAAGCCATCCTAGGTTAATTAGCATGTTAAGTGACAGCGTTGTTTTCCCATATCCAGGTTTGCCAAATACTAGTTCTCTAATACTCGAACTAACAAAGGGCTATTTTCTCCCTCTTGAAACATCATTCCACGAATACTATATAATGTTCATTTTTTACATGTATGAAAATTGTTTTAAATTTCTAAAAAAATTATGTGAAAATCATTTAAAAAATAAATATACTGAAAAAGATAAAAAAATATAAAATGATTCATCAAAATTTAAAAGCTGGTAAAACTTTACAACTGAACAAACCTCTATCTAAATTGAGTTGATAAAAGTAGCACAAGATTTGAGAATAGCAAATTCTAGAGGAGTATATCTACGCTATAAGCTAATAAAAAAGCTTAGAAAATCTTAATAAATATTTTTTATCAATTACTTTTTACGTTTAACGTTAGGTGAAACGTTTAATGTTAACGTTCTTTTTTTCGAATTTTATAAACGAAGTTTTATTTAAAATGTTGTTTTTTATTTGTTGTTTACTTTCACCCAAAATACAAAAAAGAACAATTTTTTACATTGGTTTTGTATGCTGTATTTTTAAACATCGTTAAAGAACGTAAAGGTTTCAAGAGTTAATATGGCCATTGAAAGCTTAAAAGTGAGAAAAATAACATTACCCAAAAAGTTTGTCAACTTTCAATCACAACGGTCAACATTTAAAATACCACTATGAAAATGAACAAAAACATTTCTGGCAAAAACAGTTCTTTTAATCCCTTTATTAAATTCTGATTCATTTTACAGCTTTAGCATTTTACATATTAGATCATGTTACTCGTGAAATGAAATCAAAAAATGAAACGGTGCCTGATAATTTATGATTATATATTTTGCATTTCAGTGCAACCTATTTTAAAGAAGAAAATCTGTGAGATAAGAAGCAATCAGCTTTTAATTTTAACGTTTGTTCAAGAAACGTTATAAGATGCTGGTTAAGAGAATTATGATTTAGTTAAATCAGAGTCAGTATTCATCTGACTTCAATTACTGACACTAATTCGTCAATATTCGTCATAATGTATTTGTCAAAACGAATTAGACATGTTTTCGTCAACATTTTCGTCATAACGTTTTTGTTACAATGTATTCGTAAAGTGTTACGTCATACGTTTACTTGGAACACGGAAGCTGTCATGTTAAACCAACATAAAAAGTAGCTTTAAGAAATAAAAAAATTTTTTGTATTCAATTAAAAAAACTTTTTAATGGTATACAGCAATGTAAATTCTTTTAAAACCTAAACTTTAACTTTTTAACATTAACAAATTGCTGCTGTCACGATTTTACTATCATATTTAAACAAACTTTTTTTTATCAAAGTTAAAGTAATTTAAAAACGGCCATAATATTGACATTTTTAACATTTGTTACATTTTTTAGTAATAGAGTAAATGCTGAGAATTTAAAGTTTTTCTGGAAGTTTAGTTGATGTTTATTTTCTTTCTTCTTTGAGTTTAAAATGATAGTTTTAAAAAACGTTGGATTAATCCAATCAATAAAGCACTGTGAAATATGATTCTTTAAAAATAGAGATTTTTTAGAAAAAAGGAAGCGGAAGTTACGATATCGTCAACGCAAAGTTTTAGGCTCTACAACTGGCTTATCTATCGTGTTTCAATATACATTACAAAAAAATGATACAGAGATTGTGTATTTTTTACTTTACGATATCAATAACTGCTTTATCCTCCCAACTCATTTCTGTGTTCGACGATAAACATTTAGGTAAATAAATTTTGTTATAAATTTAAAAATCAGCTTTTTTTTTTGGCTGAAGACAAATCAAGTTTCAATCACGGTTGATTGGATGATAGTTGATTAACTAAACCATAATAATCTTAAATTGAAGAAAAGTCTGTTTACAAAAGAAGAAAATTATCGAAGATTAACATTACCACTTTCAGTCACAGTTGTGATTAAATAAAAGGAAACAAATATTTCATTAGTCAAAGCCAAAACTTGCGGGTATTACCTGGTTGTTCTTATTGGTTCAAAGCAATTTCTCCTTTCTAAAGATTAATTCTTTTAAAATCTTTATGTTGTATGAGGACTTACTAAAGCAAAAAATCAAAGATTAATTTATGTTTTAGTTAAATGCTATTGGTGCATGGAAAACCTGAAAAGTGACGAATGAGATGCTAAAGGCCGAATTTCCATCCGAATGTTTTAGCCGCGAGCGTAATGATTTAAAGGCTAAACCTTGGGATCTCTCCGACAACGACTGAAAATCTTTTAAATTTTTTGAGTCCAAAATGCATAAGGAGAATACATATAATATACAAGCCCGCCTACTGTTGCAAGCTGAGATAATATCTCAGCTTATAATTATAAGCCAGGCTTGTATATTATTAAAAAAAAAATATCTCAAATCTTTTTAAAATCCGTTAGAGGACTATATCGATACCTGAAAGGCAAGAGGCTCTAAGTGACATTTTCACAATTTTTCAGGGAGCTAAAAAACTGCGCATCTCAATTCAAAATAGTTTGAAGGAAAATCTATGTCACCTATATATAGATATATAGATATATAGATATATATATATATATATATATATATATATATATATATATATATATATATATATATATATATATATATATATATATATATATATATATATATATATATATATATTATATATATATATTAAGGTCACACAAATAATATTTTTTTAAAAATGTCAGTCTTCCAAGAAATTTTTACCGTCACACCATTATGCAACACACACACAAAGTTTCAGCTCATTTAGATAATGTTTAGAGGTCCCCAAAAGCTAAGTTTTATCATTATAAAATTGATATAGCCTGTTTGCTAGTATTTTCCAAATAGCCTTCTAACATTCTTAATACTAGTGTTACAATACCAACTTTATAAAGTTCATAAGTAATTGTTTCTAAGTCAATTTTTTAAAAGCTCATAGATAATTATTTTCTTGATTACATATATTATACAATAATATGCGAACTAAAAATGCATTTAACCACTCTGTAAAAACACTTCATAGAAATATATATATCCTACATTGAAAGTACACTGTAGATAATAGGCAAAGTATATGAACTATACAATATTACAATAATTTTCTTTTAATTCTCATTGTTGATACAAGCTGTGTTAAAATAGTGAAAAAGTTCAGTTGAAAAGTAACAAGGAATCTGTTGAATCATTGTGTTGCTTGCTTTTGCAATTTACATGCTGTTAGCTGTAGAGAATTTCAATCTTCATGCAGTAGACTGCTCTTGCTATCCATTGTGATCTGTCCAGTGAATGCTAAATTTTGGAAACTTGACATTTTTTTGACTTAATGGTATTTCATGGCATTTTGGCATTATTTGGGTATTTCGACACAGAAAAATTCAAATTTTTGAAAATATGGTTTTTGAAAAAAAAAAGAAATTAATTTTTACTCGTCATGATTTGTAAGGATGATAAAAAACACCTTTTGACTTCCAGTGCAAAGATTAATTTGTTGATCCAAATTTGAAATAATCTAGCACAAATATGTTTAAGTAGTATTTCTTTCTTTAGAAGTAAAAAGTTCTCAGTCTTGTGTTTGATAAAGTTTGTTCAAACTAAAGTGACGAAATCATTTTGAAAATATAGTGACGAAATCATTTAGAAGAAAAGAGTTCTAAAGAAGCAAATACCATTTAAACATTTGTCTAATGTTTGATGAAGTTTTTTCAAAATAAAGTGATGTTTTTTTTTTGTTAGAAAATGCTTTTTGGTTAGGAAAATGATATTATTTCGACATTTTACACTTACGCTTTTGACATTTTACATGAAAAAATTATTGGCAACACTAGTTTATGATGAAACAGATCATACAATTTCTAAATTATTTTAAAAACAAGACTACTGGACCATTAGACAGATATGTAAAAAATAGTGGCAGCACTATTTTATGATGAAACAGATCATTGAATTTCTAAATTATTTGAAAAACAAGACTACTAGACTATTGGACAGACCAAAGCAAACACAAAAAACATCATACATCAGTTTTCAAACATGGTGTCAGCAGACCACCCAAATAAGATTATGGCTCATGTAAGTCGCTAGAAGAGTGCTTGGCCACAAATGTCTGCCAGTTTTTTATGCCATTATGTCAAAGCATAAGTTAATTATCTCTGAACCATACCTCCAAGATTTATGTAGTATTAAAGTTGCATCAGCTGCCACTTGTTCTTATCTTGAAGTCTATCCAAAAAAGACAATATCATAATGATCTGTTAATGTTGGTAAAAAGTGTTTTTAAAAAGTAACCCTGCAGATATCAAACAGTCAGCTAACAATTCATTACAATAGAAAAAGGATTTAAATTTTCACACCTATAGTATGGCATAGGCCCTAAAGATAATAATTCTGCTCACATACACAAGATAGTTAGCAAAGCATATTATTGTTTTTTACCAAATATAGTCCCTTTTAAGTAAATTTCCTTAAAATTATTCAAAAAATAGTTTTTTTAAATTGTTTTGAAAGTTCTAATCAAAACTAAACAATCAAAATATTGACCTTGCAAAAAATTGATTTTAAAATAAACCAAATAAGTTGAATCATAAAGCATGACAATATGATCACTTGGACCGTTTTGCAATGCACTAGCAGGAACTCTATTTTCTGAAATGGTAAATGGTTTTACCATTTCAGAAGATAGAGCTCCTGCTAGTGCAGGAATATAACTTTAGGAGACCATTAAATTTTACACAAATGAACTGATATTTTCTGTGCAGTATCATAGAGTTATAGTGTATCACAATGTTAATATATATGTATTTATCACAATTTTATGTATGTATGTATGTATGTATGTATGTATGTATGTATGTATGTATGTATGTATGTATGTATGTATGTATGTATAGTCATATTGATAATATCTTTTGCTTTTTGTTAGTAGATTTTGTAGATGAGATTACTTTTATTGAAGAATTACAAAGCGAGTATGATATAAAGCATGAAAGAAAAGGAGCTAAAACTCCAGTGCACATTTCTCAAGCAACTCTTGAAGTTCTTGTTGTTGTTGATAAATATGTAGTCAATTTTCATGGTCATGATTCAATAGAAAACTATGTGCTGACCATGATGAAAATGGTACAAACTAATCATTTATATATATTTATTTAGAGTTGCATATGTGTATTTCTTTTTGAAATATAGATTTTTTAAAATAAGCTTTACTACAAAATGGTTTCTAACATCATAATTAAGAAAAAATAATTATATTTTTTGAAATATATTCTCTATTGCTTTTTAAAAAAATTTAAAGGCTAGTTATAAGGCCTCTTTAAAAAAATTCTTTTTTGTTTTCAGGTATCTGACATCTACAGTGATACTAGCCTTGGTGTCAATATCAAAATAATTGTTTCCAGGATTCTTATACTTCATTCTGATCTAGTAGGTTTCTTCTTTAATAGAGGTTAGGCTATCTTTTGTTTTATAGAGTTATCTTGGTTTTAGAGGTGAGATTATCTTGCTTAGAGTGTTGAGTGTTTTTTGTAGATGTTAGGTTATCTTGTTTTATAGAGTTATCATCTTTTATGGAGATTAAGTAATCTTGTTATAGAGCTTATATAAACGAAATAATTTTTTTTTAATAGTGTTATTGTTCTTCATAACTTTAATCATTGTAATTATATTATTGTAAGAATATCTTTTTTAGTATAATTTCACAACCTTTCACAATGGTGACAAAACACTGCATAGTTTTTGCCAATGGCAGTTAAATCAAGAAATCACTTTTAAGGCTGAAAACTTACATGATGTTGCTGTACTTCTTACAAGGTACTTTGTATTGGCAAACTTTATCATTTATATTTATTAAAATAAGTTATATTTGTTAAAGTATGTTTGTTAAAAAAGTTTATAATAATTTTTTAATACTCCTGAGTCTTTTGTAATAAGTTTTTCAAACTTAACCTTCCATGTTCAAGTGTTCAGAAATGTTTGTACAGCATTGCACAAAAGTTTTGAACACTCAAATGTATTTGATTGAAGTATAGTTGAAGATTCAAAACAATTAAAGTCAGTTTTAATTTAGTTTATCAACTTTTCTTATGTAAAAGAATCCAGGTTGTTTTTTAGTCTTAAATTGCTCTTGAGAATTTTGATTTATATAAACATGAATACTTTATTACAATAGCTAAAATCTTAATGTAATAAAATTACTATATGGTAAGTTGTTGAAACTTCAAAGGGCCAATGATACTTTCTGTGTTCAAAAAGATTTATAGAACTTTACATTTTTATTGGTGTAGCTATGAAATTACTCTTTTGAAGCCTCATGCATTTTCAACATTTACACTTATGAATTTCATTTAACATAAATGACATTTTTCCATTTGAAGCAAAGCATCAGTTTTTTTTCATTATTTTTTTTTTTGGTGATAGATAATTATAATCATAGAAATCAGAAACAAAAAAAACTGAAACTGTTTTTTTTTATTAACTACACAAAATGTTTGTTCATTAATTTCTTTCTTTTTTTTTTTTATTCAAGAAAAGATATTTGTGCAAACTCAGACAAACCTTGTGGAACAATTGGCTTTGCTTATAATGAAGGTGCATGCACTACAAATCGTAAATGTGTATTAATAGAGGATACAGGGCTGAATACAGCATACACAATTGCTCATGAGCTAGGTCATAGGTGATTTGTCTTTTTTTATAGAAATACTTTATTTATAAATTTGTAGTTCTTTGTTAAAAAAACTAATTGTTAAAAGGAAAAAAATGATAGATGAACTGAACTAAAGAAATATGTTTTAAAAAAGAATTTAAAAGTGCTGACAAAAAAGAGTGCAGAATTATCTGCCATAAAAAAACTTGTACTGTTAGGCTAGATAAAAAATTTTCAATAAAGTTTTTCTTTCATTATGCTTTGAAGTGTGTAGTTTTGGAATCTGAAAAGGTATCTAAAGTCAAAAATAATACTTTAAGCTTGAAAACAATCCGATTAATTGACTGTTCATTTTAATTTTTTTACATAAACCTTTTTATAACAATTTTATTCTAAATGGTAGAATGTTAATTGTGGCATGTTATTGGCATTATGTAAAGATGTCACACAGTTTCAGCTAGCTTTAGGTTTACTTTATTTTTTGCTATAAAAATAGAATCTAATGCCGGATGCCAATATGTTAAAATGTACTTGAATCTGTGCATAAATTTTTATTTTATATTACTATGATACAAATTGTTTCTTCCTAGTTCAAGTTGGCACTACTCATAAAAACTAATAATTGTTCTTCTCCCTAAAACTTCCTAAGTAAATCTTAAAGTTTCAGTATAGCCCTAACAACTTTTAAAAATCAATCATGTTTTCTGATGATTTTTTTTTTCTGATAAAATATCAAAAAATGAATGTTGGATATAATATAAACTAATTTTACACAGTTCATTAGTTTTGTTTTTTTTAAAATTGTTTGCAAGTAGGACATTTAACGCTTTTTGAGTTGAATATCTTGGTAATATTATTGGCTGTTCTTGTAGTTAGGTTGTCAGAGCTGATTGGCTTCTGTTTGAATTAATCACTTTAATGAAATTTTGGTGACACATAATGTGGCATTTCTAAAAATTTTATTAGTAAAATAAGAAGTAATCCAATTGTTTCATTTATTTCAGTTTAGGTATGACTCATGATAATTTTGACAATAGCTGCATGATCTCTTCAGATGGTCATCCTTATATTATGGCATCACAATGGCCAGTACCAATCCAATTACCTTTCAAATGGTCTAGTTGCAGTAAAAAGCAACTAGTGGAGTTTCTTTCGTAAGGATTTTTAGAAGAATATTTTGGGCTGTTAATAGTTTATTTATCTATTAATGTTAACTGGCCTGTTATCTGAGCTGTTAGTAACTAAACTAATGTATACAAATTGTTATAAAAAGTAAATAAATAAACAAATAAGGGGGGGGGGGGGGGAAGTAGGAAAACTCCTATGTATTTATTTCTAAATTGTGGTTCAGTTTTGTTGTGGTATATAATAATCTAACAGTTTATTTAGCAATTTAGTTAACATTTTAGTTAGCAAAAAAACATATTTAACTAAAAATATCTTAGTGCATTGATCATATTTTTTTATTATTCATTACTTTTTTCATATGAAGCTTTTGATAATATTAGTTCATATTTAGTTCATACAAAAGTTACTGCCTTTGGGTACAAAACTCATTCTCTGCAAAGTTCCAAAAGAATTTAGATTTGTTGCCTGGACAGATTTATGATCCTGATACTCAATGCAAGCAGCACTATGGAGCTTTGGCTAAGCACTGTGCACACTTTAAAGCAAGTTTTAAAATTTTATTCAATTAAAGTTCAACTAATTACTTTAGTTAAACTTTAGTTTTTGTTTGTTGTTTTAATGTTTTATTATGGTTCATAGAAAACAGCATTAAAAACAACCATTTGTGATCAATTGTGGTGTGAAACCAAAGAAGGTCTTGAGTGTGTTTCTAAAGGAGATCCAGCTGCACCAGGGACAAAATGTGATAACGGAAAAGTAATTTTAGGTTTTAAAATTTTAGGTCAACAGAAGTATTTATATACACACATACAAACACACACATGTGTTGCGTGCACATGCACGCGCACACACACATTCTTATCTTCATTCAGTTTTTGTTTCTTAATTAGATTGCTGGTTTTGTATCCTCATTCTGGAAACAAATATGTTTTGAATTGAAATCAACAAAAAAAATTCAACACAAATAAATGTACATTTAAACTTGATTTTGGACAAATATAAGTAGCTTACTTTTAAACAGTAATATCTAAAACTCACATTTTTCTTACTCTAAGGTGGTCCAAAATTCAGAATTCCATTTTTCAGGGCATACTGAAATTCAGAATTCCATTTTTCATGGCATGAGAAATAGATAAAATAAAAATTATGGGCCATATTTGAGTAAGTTTAATAAACCAGTGTTCTTGCACAATAGATACACATTTTTTTAGATTTAGTTAAATTAAAAATGCTAAAATAGAATTATTTACAAAAAAAATAGTTTCTTTGCATTTTTAATTTCAAAATTGGTATCCCAATATCCTGTAAATAAAAGTATTAATTTAAAAAGAACCTTTGGATTTTTTAAGGTTTGTTAATTGGTTTGTTTCAGTTAGAATTTTTTTTTATTTTCAAAGAGGTTTGATTAGTTCAGTTTGATTCGTTTTTTGTTTGTTTGGAAATGATTGAAATAATGGTTCAGTTCTGTTAACTGCATGTCCTTACTATTAATAGATGAATGTACTTTTAATGAATTCTATACCAAAGAAGTAGTTTAAGTTATACAAACTGTAGGTTAAAAAAAAATTCTGGATTGTGTATTATTAAATTCAGCTTTGTAAAAGTGAAAGATACTGATATCAAAAAGACATAGTTTATAATCAATTTTGTTTAGACTAGTTTACTTTTTTGAAGATATTTTTATTTTTCCTTTTATGGCTGTATTTTCAACAGTTTTGCATCTATGGTCATTGTGTTAATACTACAACAGGCACCTCTAATATTTTGGATGGAGGTTGGGGTCCACTAAGCAATTGGTCTGTTTGTAGTAGATCTTGTGGAATAGGCATTACTTATGCAGAACGGTTCTGTAACAATCCTATGTGAGTATAACATCCAAACAAGTCAGTTGTTTCATAAGAAATGGAGTGGATTTTGATGGAACTTCAATTTGCTGTTTATTTAAAATAAGTTTGCAAGCTATATCAAATTTAATTACTAAAGTTTTTTTCACTCTAAAGACCAAAGAATGGAGGAAGATATTGTATTGGATCAAATCGTAAGTATAAGACTTGTAACAACCAGCCATGTCCAGAAACTTCTGTGCCTTTTCGATTATCACAGTGTTTACAAATCAGTAACAATTCAATGGTACCTGTTTACAATGAAACTCAACCATGTGCATTGTATTGTCAACCCATAAACAAATCAAGTAATATTCCTATTAAGTTTCAATCAAAAGTTATTGATGGAACTCCATGCCACCAAGGTGTCTATGTTTGCTTTATTTTATTTATTCATACTGTTCTATAGTTATCTGTGATGAATGAATTTATTGCTTATAATTCAATTAAAAATATGATACTTAATACTTTTTTTAGATTTTGTAAAGGAGTATATTCAAGATGATAAAGGTAGAGAAATTTAAAAAGTAAAACAAACATCACTATTGTCACCATTTCTTTACATTATTTTGTTATCCTGTATTTATAATGTTTGAGAAATAAATTTTTTCAAGTTCTGTAACCTTTTGAAATAGAAATAAAAAACCTTTGGGTTTTAGAAATGAGGGGAATTTGTGTTGATGGTCAGTGCAAAAAGTTAGGGTGTGATAAGCAGTTGAATTCAAAATTAGAAGTGGATGCTTGTGGTATTTGTGGGGGAGTTGGTGATGCATGCACACTTGTTGAAGGAGAGTTTACTCAGCCTTTAGGTAGAGGTATGCTTGTTAATAAAGTATTCTTTAGAAATTATATAGTTTTATTGGTTATATAAAAATTTCAGGTATCTTTTTTTTTTTTTTTTTTTGCATCATTCTTATAATTCTTCTTATTTACACCACTCTTACAACCCACAATTCCTCTTTTTCAAGAATGAAGTTTTTTTACTTAAGTAACTGCAAGTGGGATTTTATCCTTGCAATTTAGGTTATGTTGATGCAGTAAATATCCCACAAGGAGCCATGAATTTATTAGTTTGGGAGGTGAAGCCATGCACAAGTTTTTTGGGTGAGTATTTTAATGCCACTTGAAATAAAGCTTTCAAAATAAATATTACTTTGTCTCTTCTTCGTAACTTTTTTTAAAATATTTTATATATAGTCTTTTTTTTGTAATTTTCTAAGTTAAAAAAAAGTTTAGTATATTAAAAAAGTTTTTTGTGTATTTTGGATATTGAAGATGTTTAGTAGATTTGGTATATTAATGACATTCACAAATTTCAGTCACTCAGTAAATGTTTTAGCTTTAAAGAGTGAACATGGTGCATTTAGTATTAACAACAATGGTATGATTGAATTGCCTGGAAAGTATATTTTTAATGGAACAACTATTTATTACCTGAGAAAAGCGACACAAGAGTTCTTTTACAGTGTTGGCCCAACACAAGCAAAGATAAAAATAATGGTTTGATTGTTAAATATTGCTTTAAAGAAATGTTTACTGCATAAGTTTTAACTTTTTTAGTGCTGACAAAATTTACATATATTACAAATTTTCTTTTTCTTTTGTATGCTTGGTGATCTACAGCTATGCCAAAAATATCAATGTAAAGTGTCCTAAAATTAACAGGAGTTGTATGAAATATGAATCTAAAGTTATAGTGTGCAAAAATAGCATATTTATTGTGAACACTCCTTTCAAACGATTTATTTTTCAATTTAACTTTAAACAAGTTAGTTAGGTTGACAAAATTGTGAGGAATCTTCAGGAAAAATCTAACTGAAGTATGTAATAAAATAAATATGCAATGCTAATTTGGACAGTTCAGTCTTGACTTCAAAATGAAGAACAGAGGCCTTTTGATTACAAATGTAAAGAAAAGGTTGAAAAAATAAACAACAAAACAATTTACTGTTGTAAACAGATAGATTTATATTCCAATATGACTCCAGTTAAAATTCAGATGTCTGAACAGGGTGTTTTGAGTATTAAAACACACACCTCTGCGATCATTTCTTATGAACATTTAATGAATTTTTTCATTTGTGAGAAAATGTATTTGTGAAAATAACTTTTGTAAGTAAATTGAAAGTAATTCTTATGAATTGCTTAATTGTTAAAAAATTAATTGAACTTTTTTTAATATATAAAAATGAAAATGAATTCTTAATAAAAAAAAAGCTTAATTATATTTAATTATTTTTTTATTTTGTTCATTTTTTTCTTAAAAAACGAAACATCCACCATTGGAAATTCCTTGATGCGCTGTTGCACAAGACTAACAGTTTTTTTAATCATTCTAAAAATGTTAACCATAATAGACCTAAGGAAAAATGAGTTAAATTTAAAATAAATTTAAAGTTCATAACAGTAAAACTAAAGGAGATATTTTTGGACCACTATGCAATAGTTTAAAATATGTTTTTAAGTATATTTGGTATGTTTATCTTTCTAAATTTTAATTTGTGTTCTACTATCTAGAAGTACTTTTTACAGTATCTTTGACTGTTTTATTAAATCATCACTGTTTTAATATTTCTTTTTTATAGTTACACTAAACAAGGTTTTTTTTAGATACTGTTTCATGATTTTAACTTTGGGGTAAAGTATCGTTATGTTCTTCCTTTGAATGCCACTTCAAAGAAACTCACCAGAAAGCAAGGTCATTATGGATGGATACAAGGAGAATGGAAAAAATGCTCTGCTTTCTGTGGAGGAGGTGCTAAATTGAAATCTTCTCTTTTTTTTCGTTAAAAAGTTGCTTTAATAAAGGTCTTAAGAAAATTTTGAAGAGGCATAAGATTTCTCTTTCAAACTCCAAACGTACTCACACTTTTTTCAATTGAGCGTATAAAATCTTTATATATCATAAGAGGCTGCACATAGTCATCTGTCATTTATCTTCACCATTAGACTATTAATAATCTTTTTTATCCTAAAAAACTATGTTCTGGGTTTTTAAACATATCGAGGAACTTGTTCAGGTGGTTTTCCCGTGTTCATTCAGACATGAATTGTACTTTCTGTCTCGTATGGCTTTTTATTGCGTGTTCTGACTCTGTTGAAATTGCTTTCATTGATTTGCCATGGTCTTGATTGATCAACTTATTGATAGTTACTTGAATTCTGAACTTGAATTCTGAACTTATTACTTGAATTGAGGTGTGCTGGCTCTAGGGAATCTCAACACCAAAATTATTCTGATTTTAACGAAAATAGGTCGTTCTCACTACTCTCTCTCTCTCTTAACACAAACACACACAAATACGCGCGCAGGCATGCGCGCACACAAACACAAAGAGATATTTAAGTTATGTTTCTGTCAGGTCTGATACAGCAAGATAAACCAAAGTGTTTGTACATGAATGAACATTTTGTAAGAGTGGCGGAAGAAACTGAATGTTCCGGTGCAAAGTTGCCTCATGTGATCTCAAAAGTATGTAATGAACAAGAATGTGAAAAAGGGTTTGAATCTTTTTACTTTGTTATCTTAGAAGTAAATAAAAAAAAATATTTTGATTGAGAAATAAAACAGTTAAGGTTTTTTTTCATGGATGTTCTTATTTTCATTTACTAATCAACTTAAAAATTATTTTTCAGTTGGTTTGTATCTGCTTGGAGCAGTTGTAGTACAATCTGTGGTTTAGGTCGAAAAAGAAGATCAGTAGCATGTAGAAAACAAAATGGAAATGGCACTTGGTCTAGTCAACCACTAAAAGAATGTCTATCAATTAAAAGGCCCCCTTCAATTCAAAAATGTTTGGAAAAGCCATGTAATTCTACCTGGGAGGTCTCTGCATGGTCCAAAGTAATATCTCTATGATCCTACTATTGTTATGCGTTATATATGTAATTTTTCTGTTTTGCAATTTTTATTTCATAAATAAAGCAGCAAGCATGAATTATGATTTTAAAAGCGTAAAAAAACTAATTTTAGTGCTATGCGCCGTGCTCAGAGATCGGAATTATGATTCGGAACGTTACTTGCCCAGTATTTAATGGTTGCAATCCTACTGAAAAACCCTCGACTATTCTATTGTGCAAGTCACTGTGCACGACTCTAAAACCATATCAAAGTCCCAAGAAACTTTAGGTGTACTAGAAGTAGATGGGTGACAAATTTAAGTTTACTTTTACGCGGTACACCTCGCAACAACGATGTTTGATAGGTATTGTCATATGCGTATTGCGTGTAAATATTTTTCAATATTTGCTGTATTATACGTATATATATACACGCACCTATATATTATATCTCGTTTTTGAGAAACTGAAATACATTTTGTAAAACTTTTACCTTTAAAGCAGTTTTTTTTCAGAACTTTCTGCTTTTCATAATCTGATATTCACAAGCGTATTAAGAAGATTTAGCGCATATTTAAAATTATTTTTCATAAAAATTTTCTGTAAGTTTAGTACTATAAAAATAATTATCAAATAACTATAGTAATATATGAAAATGCTATCTCGGAGGTTTAGGCCTCCTTGTTTTTACAATTTTTGAACGAGAAAAAGTACTTCTTTTCTTTGTGAAAGAATTCACAGAACTCAAAGTTGTATTTAATTTTAGCTCACTCAATGTGCTCTCGTTTAGTTCGAGGCGTGTTTCTTTTTTGTTGCGTTTGGTCCATAATTGTTTTGGGGTTTTTTCATGGGTTGTTTGTGTATGATCTGTTGTTTCACTACAGCTACACGATTTATTAGCTTTTTGTCTTTCTGAAAGCTCTTTCCATGATGTAGTAGATGAAGACGAAGAAGAACTACTGCAAGAATGGTCATTGTTAAACTTACTTGTACTTTTTAACGGCTTTATCTCATTATTGTTCATGGAATCGAGACTAATTTCTAAATCGGTATTTCTTCTTTTTAATTTTAAAGTGTTAGGTCTAGAAAAATAAGATGAGGCTAATGTTGATTCAGAGTTACATTGTTCTAATCTCAATTCAGATCGGTCATTATCTAACTGAGATACGATAGAATCAGATTTCTCTAGAACGGTTTCGGAATGAGTGTTGAATTCGCTTTGTGTTAAATTTGACTCATCTAATGCGCCATTGGCTGAAGGTTTTATTACCCGAAATAAACTCTCACTACATTTCTCAGAATATCTCAAAGCATTCAGTTTCGCTCTTGATCCCTGTTGTAAAGCAGTGTCAGTCCGTAATGTTTCGTTGAAACATCTGCTTTGCTTTGTGTTTTCAGGTTTTACCTTTGTTTTATTACAATTTGATTCTTTGTACCCTTTTTTTATAGGAATTTTTTTGTTATTTTTTTTCTCAATATTTTTTCGATCATCTTTGACAACTGGATTCTCTTTTTCTATTGAATTTATATTTAATAAGCAGCTGACATTATTGTGCCGTTCTTCCGTCATTAGTTCAGATTTACGTTGGTTTTCTTTGGTTTTACTCGTAACAATTTGCATTATTTCATCATGCGTTAAGTTGAAATGATCTTCGTCTTTGTTTATTTTCTCAGCAATTATTTCGTCAATCAAACCAGTTTCGATACTGTCATCCGATAAATCGCTTTCGCAATATTCGTCAGTAGGAACTAGAATTTTTCTATAGAATTGAGTCTCTTTTAATCTCTGAATACGTTGAGTATCCATTCTAGACACAGATGTTAAAATAGAATCTACCTCGCCGTACGATAAATTGTTAGATGATTGAGCTGGCGATGGTTCGCAGTCTTCATGCTTACTGTTTCGTTCAATCCAACGATTAAAAAATGATTCTTTAAATCGCGACGACGTATTTTTTAGTTCATTTTGTTCAAACATGGTATTTTTATCAGGACGAACTTGATTGCGGCTTATATTTTCGGCGGAATTCTTATTTTGAATCAGTTTATCATTGTTCTGCGTTTCTTGTTTGGTTAAATTCTTCCCGTGCTCAAAACTTTTAGATAATTGTTTAACAAGACTCAAGTCACACGCGGAAAAATTCGTTGATTTTTTATCTTGTGCAAAAATATCTTTGGGTAAATTAGATTTTTGAGATATATTCTTGTCAACAATATTTAAATCGTTCTCTAGTTTTGCATTATTGGAGCTTATATCCAGATTCTGAATCATTATAGTTGTTTTTTTATCGGTGCAAAATAAAGTTGAAGTATTTCCAATCAATTTGTAGGATTCTTTAACTTCTTTTGCTATATCGTTATTCTCTTGTTGAAATATAGGATTGAACTGAGGATGATCCGCTGAAGGAATTGCGAATTTGTACTTCGCCATTTTTTTTTGTTCCACAGCTAGTCTCTGCTTTAATAGAACTGATTCTGGATCATCTTTTTTACTTTTTTTACAACATCTGCGATTTGCTATGAAGAAAATACCAACTGCCATTAAGCAAAATGCAGAAAAAACTGCCATGATCAGTGGATAGAATAACGAAGGGGATACTGTTTCAGCTAAGATGTTAAAAGAATGTAATTTAGCATTAAATTATTTTAATCAGTCAAAAACTAATTGTGAAAGTTAAATTTTTTTTTTTTTTTTTTTTTTTTTCATTAGTTTAATTTAAAAATAATAGTTTGTTACTTGTTTATTTTTATATTATCAATTAAAAATGTCTTATATATTATTATTTGTCAATTTTTAACTTTTTTATTTATCATTTTGTTATGATGATTAAAATGCAAAAAATGACAATAAACAATGGTAAATAAAAGTAAATAACAGTAAGCTAGTAATATTTCTTTTTTAGCTCCTATATAGAGTTTTTCCTAACAATTTGCTTGCACCATAAAGGAGAAATTAATTTTCTCAAATCAGAGAAAAGCAACATAATGGGCTCCATCTCTCAGAAAATTGATTTATTCAGAGAGACTCAAAAAGTAAAAACTTCCTTATCTTGAATTTAGGACACTAATAAGTGACCAAATATACAAAATAATTCATAGACTGGATAAGGCAGGTAGATAGATAGATAAAATAAGCTAGATATGGATAGATAAGTTAGACTAGATAAGGTAGATATGGTTGATAAACAAAGTTTTCCCAAAATATAATAATTCTTGTGGACATAGCAACAATGGTTCAACATGAGTTAGTGAAAAGATTTCACGCAAGACAACTTTTTATTCAATAATGCAGCAAAATACTCGGAACAACGAACATACAACGAACATACAACGAACATACAACGAACTCTCGGAATAGTAGAGCTGTATAAAGTTAATCTAGTCACTTTGTTCAATCAATAAATTCAGTAACTTATCTAACTGGCTGCCATATAAAGTAACGCTAACTAATTAAAACCTGTAATAAATCACAACAAACATTTTGTCTGTATATGCATTTATGCGTGTATATATATAAGATGGTCCTCTATTCTTTAACTCTTTTGTTAGGAAATAAATTTAAAAGTGCTATTTTTTTAAAACTTTTATGTAATAAAAATTATTGGAAATATTACTATTAAGATTTTTTACTTTTTTTTACTATGACATTTTATGTATATTTATTATTAACTTTTTATCATGCTAATAATTTGAGAGGGTATGTTAATATAAAAAAATCAACATTAATATGTAAAAAGAAATATCAAAATAAGAATAATTAAACGGTTTTAACTTGTGTCATAAAATAGATTTACAAAAAAACTATTTTGATTTACTGCAAATAGACAATTTTTGCAGTAGTGTTATATCAAGCTAAGTTTTAATTCAAAGTGTAAGAATTTTCAATACTTACACGCATTAAATAAATTGAATTGTGTGTCTTTATCTTCCATTTTGATAAACTCCTTGTCATAACTAAAAATTTGACTAAAAATGTAGAACTAATGATGGCATTTTTTCGAGAGCCATTCGTACATAAAAAAAAACTTTCTGTTTGGCTCTTCTGTTACAATAAATTTCAAAACTCTTTCCACATTTACATTTACTACTTAAAAAAACTTACAACAATTTTCAAGGGAGTTTAATTAACCATATTATCTTTTCATTAATCTTCTTATCGATAATTCGTTTAATCTTATGAAGCTGTAAAGTATAAAACACTCACTAACAAACCAAAGATTATTTCGATTCAGCTGTGTTAATGAGATGAATTAGCAACAGGTAATCTTAATTAACATGAATAGCTCACTAGCTTTTGGTTGAATAGTCTATTGAACGACTTAATTTATATTAGTTGCCCTACTGGGTTTTAATTACTATTAGTTTTTATAAACTAATATTTGGAACTCTTTTAAATATTTTTTTTTCCTCTTTCTTCAAAATAATTTTTTTTTTTTTTTTTTTCTTTTTTTAAATAGAGATTTAAAATTAGATGGCTATTTAAAGGGAAGCTAAATAGCTTGCAGATGTAAATTTTTTCCATTATTTAACTAAATATAAATATTTATCAAAACGCAATGCGTCTTTTACGCTTGATTGAACAAGAAAGGCTTAAGTAGATGGTTTTAAACCAAACTGAGTTAAATATACATTAACTTTGGAAAAACACTTATGAAATTCTAACTTTACATATAAACTATTTTCACATAAAAACTATTTTTCACATAAACCCTCTGAAAGCAATACATTTTTAAATGAACGTATTAACTGTTGAGATTTAAAATATTTTGATCTTAAAATATTTGCTAAAATTGATCAAAACACTAAAAAAATTTGGGTTTATCCGCATTGAATGCTACCTTTCTCCATACAGTAATTCATCATCGAGGTACAGAAGTTGATTTGGTTGGTGGTCAAATTCATATATGGATTTTTAAAAACAATTAACTTTGAATCTAGAAAAATAATTTACGGAATCAGGAGCACAAGTTGATACAATAAGTCCGTATTATTGTCAAGTAATAGAAGCTGTTGCTGAAAGTGCAACTTATACCATAATCTTTAATATGAGGATGTATTTATTACATATATAAGAAATATAAATATATAGACATATATATTTGTTTAAATTTGTATTTACATATTTATGTATATATCTAGAGTTAGTGAAATAAAAGTCGGGAAAAAATTTTGAGTCCAAACTTATATTCTGGGTAGAGCCCTATTTGGTACAAAGTTTTTTTTTCGACATCCATAGAAGGTCATGCATAAGATAAAAATGTAAATATTAACTTCAATTTTGACAATCTGTATGTCAATTTCAAATAGTTTGTGGGAACCCTAACTTGTAACCAATTTTGAATTCCTATTGTCTCTGGTTCATGGTTTAAGCATTTAGCTTACAAAGAGTGAAAGTTAACCATTTTTATAAAATTAAAATAAACGGTTCTTTAAATTTATTTTATGCAGAGAATTTAGATTTTTCAAGCAAACATCACCTACTCCCATTCCAGTTAGGCATAAATAAGAATTTATTGTTTTATCTGAAAAAAATACTAAGATAAAGTAAGGCCAGAAAATTGAAAGGTCAAATTAAATTACACAGCCTTGTAAGTAGTTGCATGTTCTTTACTATTATTTTTAGCTTCTGTTTCTTTTAAAGACATGGTTTAACTTTTAAAGACATGGTTTAACTTTTAAAGACATGGTTCTTTTAAAGACATGGTTTAACAAAAGTGTATCTTTTTTTTCTAAGTTGGTTTTGTTGCTAAAATCTTAAACTATTTTCAATACTATCTAAGTATTGAAATTAGTTTAAGTATTTAGCCCTTAAAGCCAAGATAGTATATCTTTGAGTTTCCAAACTCACAAGAAAACTTCATTCGCTGAACATCTAGTTTTCCATTCTCTAGCATATCAAAAACATACCAATTATATTTGGGGGTTGCACTTCATAGAAGTTGAGGCTCCTAAGAATATTTGTATTCAACATCTGTTGTTCTAGAGAAAATTTTGCACAGATTTAGGAATATTAAAGTTTTTTAGTCATATCACCTTAGTGAAAATGATTTGGATCAGTTAGAGCAAAAATTGTTAAAATTGGGTAAAGATACCAAATATGTATGAAGATTCCACTCTTGAAACCTTTTCATTTGCCAGTAAGTTTTTAAATCCAAAGATAAAATTTGTAATTCATACTTTATTTTAAAGCAATATTTTTATGGTTTTTTTTTATATAACAAAAGAAATATCTTTTAATATCAAAGAAATGTTTTTAAAAATTATCTTTAAATTTACCTGTGTTGAGGGAATAAAATTTAACTCTTGAAAGGCATTCATTCTTTTTGGTTTCTTCACTTAGTTTGAGGATTTCATATATTTTATTCTCATCAGTTTCAATGTCTAAACTGTTGCATGTATTCTTATGAACTTAAAGCTTTTTTTTGTTTTGTCATGAAAGATCACTACTAGTATTTATCTTACAGAAGTGAACCATATGATAATTTAGAATATTACATCTGCATGCAAGAAGCATCATATTGGCTGTGTTTGCTTTTTTTTAATATTTTAACATCAAAATGGACAATCATAAGAGAACAATTTAGAAGTATTTTTAATGCAGTTTCTAATTTCATTTGCCTTCATAAGTAGAACTTCCCAGCAGTTCTGTAGGAGGTGGAACATAAATAGAAGGTTCAGAGACAAAACTACCAGATATTAAAATTACACAATTAAATATTGTTGTATGTTAGTCTGGTGTAATTTCCTCTTAGTATGGGCAATCTTTTTTTAAATGAGAACAGAACCCTTAGGATCTGGAAGTGTTTCCTGAAGTATTTGATTATCTATCCTCTTACTGTAAGCAGTACTTCTAGAACTAATTAAAAAGTGTAACTCAATTTTCACGAAGTTCATGTCTATGATCTAGAGATCTGTCTACAAAATACATATATCTTTTATCATCTGGCCTGACAATATCTACTTCTTCAATCCATAAAACTTTCTTAAGCTCTTCCATAAGTTCTCTCTTGTTTTGGGTAAAGTTTTTCTTTTATTATTACAGTTACTACTTTTTTAGCCTTCATTCAATTTTGATTCTGTAAATATAAACATTTTTTTGTTTGAGTTGCTTAAAGAGGTTTCCCAAAACAAAAGCTCGGGCTCTACTCAAAATTTTATCATGGCTTTAATTTGAATTATATTCATACATACATACATACATACATACATACATACATACATACATACATACATACATACATACATACATACATACATACATACATACATACACACATACACACATACATACATACATACATACATACATACATACATACATACATACATACATACATACATACATACATACATACATACATACATATACATATGATTAGTAAAAGACTTCTTCACTCAAGAGTGCTCAATAACCCACTGGCAAGAGCAATTACATTGTGTGTTTGTGTGTGTGTGTGTGTGTATAATTCAAATTTATATATAGCAAACAGGCACATACATACAGGCACACTCTGGCGAGCAAAAGTATATATACAATTACAAAAGTAAAAGTCAACCTTAAGAATAACATGCATAAGTGTGCCTATCTAATTATTATTATTTATAATGAACATTTTTAATTTATTTTTTCTAGATTAATGGCCCAATATATTCGTCGCAGATCACGAAGCCTAAGTCCACAACAAGGCTTTGATAAAAAAAGTAAAAAAAACTCTAGCTACTTAAAACAAAATCAACACAGCAGATCTAGCAGCCCATTTAATGATCTTCATAGTTACTCTCCTCCTAGATATAATAATATAAAAAATATAGACAGTGGGGAAAAATGGAGATTAGACAGGGAAAAGCTAGCTGAAAAAGGTTGTGCCTCTGTTTGGGGTTTGAGCCCTCAACAACCAGATTATGATTCACTTGATGACATTAAAAACAATATAAATTATAGTTCTAAAAAAGAAAAGAAAAAAAAAAAGAGTAAGAAAAAACACAAAAAGCATAAAAGGAAATTTGAGAAAGAGAAAAGTATTTCTGACGATGAAGGTGATTTTACTAAGGAGGAGGAATGGACTGAAAATGCAAAATCTGATAATATTATAGTTGGACCATTGCCAGTAGCAGTTGCAGCTGTTCAAGAGACATCATTAAAAGATTATGGTCATGCTCTTTTGCCCGGTGAAGGAGAGGCTATGGCTAATTTTGTGAAAGAAGGTAAGCGCATTCCTAGAAGAGGAGAAATAGGATTAACTAGTGAAGAAATTGAATCATTTGAATCAGCTGGTTATGTAATGAGTGGGAGCCGTCACCGGCGAATGGAGGCTGTACGTTTAAGAAAAGAAAACCAAGTTTATAGTGCTGATGAAAAAAGGGCTCTTCTGATGTACAATCGAGAAGAAAAAGCAAAGAGAGAAAACAAAGTTCTTGCAGATTTTAGAGAACTTGTTCAAACAAAGAAGAAAAAATAGAATTTTTATAAATGTTTTTAAACAAAGTTAAGTTCAAAAATCTTCAATTCTTTTTGAAATTATGGTGAATATTAACACTTCAGAAATATTTTTCTGTTAAGTGAAAAGAGTTATGTCACTTTATGACATGGTTAACACTCTATGACATGTTTTTTAATAAATCAAGATTTTCATAAATAAAATTTATCTATTATGAATAATAATTGGTTTGTTTTATTATTGTATTGTTTTTTCATGTTGCGTATATTTTTATTATTTATTAATACACATCGGTGTTTTTATAAAAGAAAGATTGATGTATATAATTAATTGTAATTTCCTAACATTTAGTCTAAAAGTCTTTTAGAAGCTTCAAGACTAAAATTGGATTCCTATTTTAAATAAAATAATTCACTCATGAGTTTTATTAGAAGGTATATTTATAAGTATTGTTCTATTTTTTATTTTTAGAGATAATTCCAAAACTATAAACTGCTTTAATGCATTAATTGACATGGTAGTTATTTATTTGATATCTCAATGCTAATGAATTTATTGTCTTCAATAATCATTGTGTTGTTAAGATGTCATTTGTACATTCTCTATCAAGATCACTCTGTTCTTTGAAATGTGTACAAAGATGTTATACAGAAACTTCTTCAGCTACAGATCTGCAGTTGCTAGGGACAACATATAGAGCGGATAAAATGACCAACATTGGACCAAGCATAATAAGTAAGCTCCCTAAGAAACTTCATTTACAAAAAAACCATCCACTTGAAAAAGTGAAAACAAAGATTGTTGATCATTTCCATGGAAATTATCGGTCTCGTCATGGTGGTTGCATCTTTGCATCTATCGATAACTTAAATCCTATTGTATCTGTGCATCAAAACTTTGACAGTTTACTTGTTCCAAAAAATCATGTGAGTCGCAGTAGAATTGATAATTACTATGTAAATAGTGATTATGTATTGCGATCTCATACAACTGCACATGAAAAAGAGTTGATAAGAAGTGGTTGGAATGCATTCTTAAATACTGGTGATTGTTATAGAAGAGATGAGATTGATTGTACTCATTATCCTGTGTTTCATCAAACAGAAGGTGTTAGGATATTTGAGCAACACGAAGTGTTTCAGAATAGTCATGTAAGTAATGTTTTTTAATTACTACATCAATGACATCGCCATTAAATTTTTTTTTTTTTTTTTTTTGAGAAATTTAACAAAAAATAAATAAATAGTTTGAGTTTTATGTAATTTAAAGATTTTATGATAAAAACATTGAAATGTGACAAAATTAAAGAACCTATTAAAAGAGAAACAGGTTATGTATTTTTGGGATGAATCACTGTAATTCTATATCTATGAATCACTATAATCACTATTAAGTTTTTCAAGTTTTGTTAAAGCTACATTCATTCCTTTACAACAGAAGTTAGTTATTAGAACTAGAAATTTTTTTATATGCTCTACATTTTTTAAAAAATAATTTTGTATCTTTTAAAAATTCATGCAAGCAATATCAATTGGAAATAGTTACTGTAACACAAATTATGTTAATAAACAGCTGTAAATGGTAACAACTGTATAAAGAATAACAGTTGAGACAAAACTCATTGACAAAAAGTGCTACTCTTATTTAGACGTTTTGATTGAGTGCCCATATCCAACTTAACAAAAGTAGTTATTTAAGATTAATTACAATTAGTTTTTTTTTAAAACAACTTATAGTGATAAAAGTAAAGACAGGTTTCTCATATAGTTTAATTTAAAAAATATGTAAAACTATTTTTGTCTTTCCATAGTTTATTAAAAACTATTACGACCAAGGATATACTTAAAATTAGCTGATACTAGTTATAAAAATAGTATGTGGTTTGAGAAATTATGTCCCCAGGACAACTGTTTACATTAACAAAACACAATGTAACGATTGAGGCTTACAATTCCAGGGGCCCCAGTGCTGGGTGGGGGGGAGGGTGCTGAAATAGGTAGAGTTAGTTAAAATAAATAAAATACCAAATAAAGAATAAATAAAAAATCTAAAAGTCAAATGAATATTTATAAAATTAAAACTGAGTTGACTTATAGTCATGGGTTATATCTGGAATTTTACAGTATTTTGCAAATGTTAAATTTTTTAATCAAAAATCTATTGTGCATGAATGTTTTTTTGAACAATTTTTATAGAGACTAACACTTATTGAGTTATTAATTAGGATGATACTTTACGGTTGATAGAAAAGCATCCAACAGAGCGCACCTTTGAAAAGCAAGAGTTAATAACATTAGATGCAACAAAGTTTTTAGAGTTTAATCTTAAATATACATTAGCAAAGCTTGTTGAGCATTTATTTGGTCAAGATGTAGAAATGCGTTGGATTGAGACATATTTTCCTTTCACACATCCATCATGGGAGCTTGAAATAAAGGTAAATGATGAATGGATGGAGATGTTAGGATGTGGCATTTTGGAGCAAAAAATTCTTCAGAGTTGTAAGCGAATAAAACATTTTTGATTTTGTTGTTTAATACTCAAGTTTCTCAAAATTAGAATGGTAATAGATTTTTTTTTATTAATGCAGCTGGAGCATCTGACAAGGTTGGATGGGCTTTTGGGCTAGGTCTTGAACGATTTGCAATGAGATTATATAATATTCCAGATATTCGTTTATTTTGGAGTGAGGATGAAAGATTTTTAGGGCAATTTAAAAACAACAATAATGATGGGTTCAAACCATTTAGCAAATATCCTCCTTCTTATAAGGATATTTCATTTTGGGCCGACTCAGATTTTTCAGCAAACGATTTATTTGAAATTGTCAGAGCTGTTTCTGGTGATGTTATTGAAAAGGTATGTATGAAGTTGAAAGATATATAAAGCTTTCAATTGTTAAATAATCATTAGGTTATCCATTAGTTAATAATTAGTGTTAAGTTAAAATTGATCTCAAAGCCTCACTTAAAAGTCAATTAAAAATCCCACCTTTTTTAATTTTATACAAAATGTTAAATTTTGTTCTAATAACATTTAGATGACGTTAGTTGATCAGTTTACTCATCCAAAAACCCAAAAACAAAGTTTTTGTTATCGCATCACTTATCGAGCTATGGATAGGACATTAGTTGATTCTGAAGTAAACATGCTACAAGAAGAGATACGAAATCAAGTACAAAAACTGCTAAGGGTTGAACTGAGATAATGATACAATTATAATTTTTAAAAGAAAAGCTCCATTATTGTACTTTTTAAAATAAAGAAATAACTTAGTTTACACTTTGAATTGGTCAGAAAATGAATCAGTTTTATAAAATTTATTTTTATAAATGTGAGTTAAATTAAAAAGTTAAGTGTGGTTGCTGTATTAGCTCGGTTGAATTTATACTCTTATAGAAAAATAGTTGTGATATTAGTTTATGATGAAAATTCTTTTTTATTCTTTAAGAGTCACTAGAGCTATTTTAAGGCTTGTTTTGATTAAGGTTTATGTCCATGTGTTTAATTAATTATAACTGTATGTTTTACATACAAGATTATCACATCTATTCAGGTGCTGTAAAACTAATAAAATATGCATTAATGAGGTGTTTTTTTTTGTAGTTATGAGCAAGGAGTTAATTGATGTACTGCAAGCTGCCTCTAGCCAAGATGTAAATCTTGTGAAGCTAGCTGAAGAAAGGATTGAATTATGGCAATCAAGTCCTGGATTTGCCTCAATGCTCCTAGTAATTTTTAAAAATATGTCTGTGATAGATGATTAAATTTAAATTTTTTTTATGATTAAATATTTTGATCATTTATTTTTCATTGAAACACTTCATTTCTATTATTGTTGTTGTTGTTGTTGTTGTTGTTGTTGTTGTTGTTGTTGTTGTTGTTACTATTATTGCTATTATTATTATTATTATTAATATTTATTATTGTTATTATTATTATTATTATTATTATTATTATTATTATTATTATTATTATTATTATTATTATTATTATTATTATTATTATTATTATTATTATCATTATTATTGTTACTTTATTGTTACTATTACTATTACTTGTATTATTATTATTACTTACATTATCGTTGTTGTTGTTGGTGTTATTGCTATTTTTGTTATTAACATTATTATTATTATATGTTAAAACCTCATAACTGCAAATGTTTCATTTGCAGTTATGAAAATGTCTTGATCTACAAAACTCTATGCTTCTAAGTTCTTTTAAATGAAGTAGTTATTAACAACCAAATGAAATCAATCATCCAGTTTTTTTATTGAATATACTACAGTAGCACTGCAAAATTTTTATTTTTGACCTGATTAACATACTTCACCTCTTCTTCTTAAAAAAGTTTTAATTTAGAATTAAAATTACAGTTCTGAAAATATAATGTATATATAATTTATGAAATAATTTATGGAGGATAATTTTTTCTTCAAGTTGTTACATTATTTGTTTTTTAAAATTTGTTGAAAGTATTTTAGCTAGACAGCAAGATAACAAACACTGGTTTTTCAATAAAATATTTTGGGGAAAAATCAGATTAGCTCATAAAAATACCATGCATTAATCATATTCTTAAAGCTTTATATTCTATGTATTCATCTAAAATCTCTTTTGCATAGTTTTGATTTACATTTCAGTTCTCTTATACATTTTTTTTTACTCAGGATGTTTTTGCTAAAAAAGATCTAGATGTGCCAATTCGATGGATGGCAATAATTTGCCTAAAAAATACAGTGCACAGATACTGGAGAAAATGTGGCAAAAAGTATGTTCTTTTTTACAAAAGTTTAGTATTTTTAACTTCATTAAATGTTAAATTGATAGGTTTAAAAGGAAAATCAGGGTTTGTATGTTTTTTGTTGGTTTTTTTAGTACTTTGTTTGTGTATGGCTCTCATATGTGAACTTCTGTATTAACTGTGAATAATTTTAAAAAAAAGGAAAAACACAAAGAGATGTTAAAATTAATGGCTGAAAAAAGCTTCAACTTCTTAAGAACAAGAAAAGAATTTTCATGCTTTACTACTGATAACCAAGAAAATAAAAGCTGATCAAAATAAATTTTCAACATTTTTTAATTTTAGCTTACATAAATCATTCTGAAAAACAATACTTTAAAAAATAAGTTGCTATCGGCAACTAATAGCAGAATAGTAAAAAGTATTTATAAAATGATTTTAATTTTTCAAACTTAAAATCAATTACTGTTTTTTCCTAACCTCCTTCAATTTAGTATTACTGTGGTATGATTAGTTCATTTAAATTTCTTTTTAGCTCTTTGTCAGAAGACGAAAAGACTTCAATACGTAATAAAGTTCTGTTAGATTTTGATGAGCCTGTTGGTCAGGTCAGAATGCTCTCTTAATATTAAAAAGTTTATTTGGTCCATTAAAATATTTTGAGCATTATATAAAAATTTCTTTCCTATTATGAAATAATATTAAGACCCTAATAATCAATAATTGCTAAGAGGAAAATGAAAAGCTCTTATTTAAAATAAAAATGCAATCAAAATGAAATCAAGAAAAGTGAGAATTTTTATATAATGATTTTTTCCATGTATTAGCAGACTTACCCTAATTCTGCCTTCCAAAAAATTTGTAGGAGTTTTGTTTTTATTTTCTATATGTAAAAAAAAAAAAAAATTTGGTAACTCTTTAATTTTGAATGTCTTGGCATCTTCAACTTGGAATTAATTTGTAATTGTCCTGACTTCAAACACAAAATAAATATTTTGAAAAGTTATTAAATATTTTATCTTTCATATACTTAGGTTACAGTTCATGCTTTAACTCACTCATATTTTTACTGCTAAATATTTTCATTGAGTTAAAAATAGATTTAAATAAAATTTGTCTGTTGTTTTTTATATTTAGAATTTTAATTTACGGAAATTTTCTCTTTTAAGTTAGCGGTGCAACTTGCTGTTGTTATTGCAAAGATTGTGAGAGCTGATGTTCAAATATGGCCAGAAGCAATCCAAGTTACACTACAGGTTATTTTTGCATTTGTTCAGTCATTTTATTCGTTTATGTTTTTCTAAGGGATTCTATGTAATAAAATGTAAAAAATATAATTGAATCATAATTGCTATAAAAGTCCTTTCTATGTAGCAACTGTTGTTACTAGATATGTCATTCAAGTTTGAGTGATCTTTTACTTTAGAGTATTTATTGCCTTTGATTTTGAACTTAGGTGCTTCTTATGCTTTCTAAATATTTATCTTGTTTTAACCAAACTCTTTTATATTTGTTGTAAGCTTTTTTTAATCAAAAGAAAACATTTTGTTAAGCACGTATTGAACATAAATTCAAGCATATATTGAGTCAATAAAACTTTCAGAAATGGCACTTCACTTTAATTTTTTTAGAATATTTTTAAACTTTTATTTTTTTGTTGTATTGATGTTTATAGGCTTGTGATCTTCCTTAAATAAAACATCTCATAAAATGTGCTTTCTTATTTTTATAATGTTTTAGGGTGTAAAATCAGACAACCTTTTGGTCCAACATCGCTCATTGTTAATACTAAATCGAATTATGAATGAACTGGCATCCAAAAGACTAATGTCTGACCGAAAGGTTTTTGAAAATATCTCTGCAAGTACCTTTACCTACCTCTATGAGCTAAGCTTTAGTTTTTCAAATTTTAAAAGTGAAGATGAATTTTTCAAAGTATATGACATGTATATCCTTGTCACTAAGGTTCTCAGGAAGATTCTTGTTTATGGAACAAAAAAATTTCAGCCTGATTCACCACAAGCTCTATACCTTCATGATTGTTTCAAAAATATTTCCTCACTTCTTCAGTTAAAAAATAATTTTCAATGTAAGGAAAAAGCTGAAAAAGCTATCATTTTATTTATGAAAATTTTTTCTGATTGTATAAGTCAGCAGCCATTATCTTTTGCTGCATTGCTAGAGCCTGCTATAATACTTTGCTTAGAATCAATTATGACCTCTGACAGTAATTGTGATTTCAAATTATTTTTAATATACTGTGGAAACTTACTTAAAGATATCATTATTTCTTATAAGAAGCAAACTAAGATCAGCTTAGAAAAAAGTGAGCCTTTATTAAGCGCAGGCATTATCAAAAGTAAGTGGCTTTCTGAAGATCGTGTGGAAAAACTTTGCGACTATATTATATATAATTATTTTCTACTTACACAGCATGATTTAGAAGAATGGACTATGAATCCTGAGGATTATACTATTGTTGAAGCTGGGGAGTCACATAAGTTCCTTTTAGGGCCTTGCATGGATTCTTTGTTTGTTAGTTTATTTTATGAATACAAATCTATTGTAATACCACGCATTTTGCAAAGTATTAAAAATGTTGATATATTTCAAATTCCAAACTCAATGGAAGAGCTCTTAAAATTTTGTGCTGTATTAAAAGCTGTTGGTTTATCATCATATGAACTATATGATGACCTTGATTTTGATTGTTGGTTTCAAAGCACTTTATTGGCAATCCTTCGTAACAATGGCCCAAATCAAACACTTATCCATCAGCATGTTATATGGTTAATAGGACGTTGGATCAATGTTAAATTTTCAAAGACTAATCGTGTTACTCTGTATGAAATTTTATCTAACATAATTCAGAATGAAGCTGATATTGTGCTTAAGGTCACTGCTTGCAAGACGCTCCATACAGCAATTGATGATTTTGACTTTCATGCAGAAGCATTTGCACCTTTTGCAAACAATATATTTGCAGCTTTATGTCAGTTACTTGTTACTGTAGAGTTGTGTGACTTGAAAATGACTGTGCTTAATGTTATCAGTCTTATAGTTGAGCGATTGGATGGGCATGTTCAAAAAAGTTTAGATCTCCTTGTTTGTTATCTCCCTCAACTATGGGAGATTTCTGTTGAGCATAATCTTTTGCGAGGTGCTGTAATCAGTGTGTTGGTGCATGTAGTAAAGGTAATTTTAGCCTCCTTCCTGTATCTTATCATGTTATGAATATGTTTTAACCTCCTTTCTTTATCATTAATAAAGGGACTTGGATTTGAAAGTAGTCGAATTTGGCAAATTACTTTACCTGTAATTCTTTTCAGCACATCTATTGAACAGGTATATAAGGTTTCTTTAAATATATCGATAAATATTTCAATAAATATTCTTCATTCTCACATTAAGTATGGATTTTGTTTTGTGTGGTGCTCTATATGCAGAGGAACAAAAAAAAGCAAAGTTGGATTGTTATAATTTGTTTAACATTAATTTGGTTGCTTAATTCCTTAGCCTGCACACGTATATTTGTTGGAAGATGGTTTGGATTTGTGGCTTTCAGTAATACAAAACAGTAACATAGTTACTGATGATATTTTGATGATGTTTAAAAACATTATAGTGTTGTTTGAAAGAGCATCTGAAACCTTTGATCTTTGTCTCTCTATCACAAAAGCGTATTTAGGCCTTGATGCTGTCTCTTTTTTAAAGGTTAGATAATAAGTTATAATGGTAATGTTTTTTTTTTAATTCATGACTTTTTTAACATTCTCTGCTTATTTGATTTCAGGTTTATTCATCAAGCTTATGCCAAGTATTTTCTGAACTTATTGATAGCATCAAAGAATCTGCTGTCGTAAAAATAATTCAGTTGGTTAAATTATCGATACTGCTGGTACCTAATGAGGCTATACTTTATTTCCAAAAGATTCTTTTTATGGTATTGGAATATGTTATCCGAGACACCAACTCCTCACCTGTAATGAATGAATATGTAACAACATTAGCATGTGTTTGTCTCTTACAGCCAAATCTATTCAGTGAGCTTATAAGCACATTTGTTTCTTTAAACCAAACATCTTTTGAGGATTTTATGGAAAAGTTATTGGACATTTGGTTAGAAAAAATTGACTGCATGTCTTTAGAACAAAAAAAATGCACTGCATTAGCGCTCTGCTCTATGCTTCCTCATAAAGCTAAGTATGCCCTAATTTTTTTCCTAATTTCTGCATTTTTATTTTTTATTTTACCAAATTATTAAACCTAGTTTAGTTCTTAACTATTCTCCTAACTATGAATTTACTTCTTGTAGGTTTATATACAATCGGTTTGCATTAATTCTCGACCTTTGTGTAAATGTTATGTACGATTTGCAAAAATGTTTGGATGCTGACAGCAGCAGAGAGTAATTCTTTTTTGTTAAAACGAAATAAAGTTGTGTTAGACTTTCTGATAAATTCGTTTTTTGTTTTTTTTTTCTTTCAAAAGTTGATTTTAATTCGTTTTTGTTTTTTGTTTTTGTGTTGTTTTTTTTTTTTTTTCTCTTTCTTCTAGTTATTTGGTCACCGAATGCGAAGAAAAAGAAAACGGAAATACAAATGCGGTCGCTTACAGAGAACGTGAGGTAATAAATAAAATCTTTACCTTTGTATATAAACTTTTTGTAAATATTTTATGATCGTACTCAGTGTTAATCATAATAAATATGTTGCAATTATCCGCTATCTTATGGGAAAATCTTATTTTTAATGCGTTTTTAATAATGTATTTTAATATATGTTCGTATGTTATCTTTGTTTTAGCTGTTGTTTAAAGATCCTGCTCACACAATTGTACTTCATGACTTTTGTCGAAAGATTCTTAACGAATGTAAAATTTCTTACGGTGAGCATTTATTAAGCGAAGCTATGGAGACTATGGATTCTGCAATTGCTAAGCAACTTATGACACTTATCAATTAAAACGTTTAGTTTTATTTTTTTATAGAAATGTTCTTACTTTGGGGAAGCTCAAAAAAGTCATTCTTCGTTCATTTTTCTTTTAGATTTCTTTATGATTGTTTTTACTGATAATCGAAATGGTAAAATCTAAAACATTTAAAGTCTAAAACGGAGCATTAGTCATTTAAAGACTGCTTATAATAGTTATGGAGGCGGGACGGTTTTTTTTATTAATTTCTTATTTAAGAAAACGTTTTTCAAGACGTGATTGCTTGTGCAGGTCAAGGTTCCCACATCTGTTTTAAATTATGGAGGAAAAAACATTTTGTTTAAGCGCCAATTAATTTTTCTTTTTGTCTTTCAGATGAAATTATGTCTATAATTCTAGTGTAGGCGAATTAAATCACTTAAGTTAAAAATTGTCCTTTTTTCGTTAATATTACCGGATTGTATCTAACTTTTCTCAATACAGGTGTGTAATGACAAAAGTTAGATACCATCCATGGCGCCTAAGTCTTTTGTGTTTGTTAACCTACGAGTGTTCTCTTCCAAGCTCAGTTAATAACTCATGTGGTTTTTTGTTTTCTATTTAAGTTAGCATTTCTGACTTATCCGTTTTAGTCCGTAAACTCTGGAAGTTTAAAATAGTTACTTTTGTTGCCAGGCAACGTCATTCCTTTTAACTTTTTTACATTTTTAAAAAGTGGCTAAAACATTTTGTAAAATATATTTTTTAGTAATTCAAAACAAAAAAGGATTTTTTTTTTCATAAATTACGACTAAGTTATGACTAGAATTACTCTTTGTAATAAAAATCTCCGTTTACTATTTTTTGCTTACAAAGGAATATTTCCATCTCAGAAACGAAAGCTATTTGTCTTTGTCTAATTGCCATTAAAACGTTTGTTTGAACGTTGTATACTATCTGTAAAGGAAATTCATTTCAAGGTTGTTATAGCAGCTGGAATGTACTGTTTTTTTGGAAATTTCAGAAAGTGTTGTAAATAATCTTCTCAGCGTCTTTCACCAGTTTCAGTCATTAATTTCTTTATATGCTAGAGCTTGATAAATTGTCTTGTAATGTTTTTATTTCTTGCTTGACAGCTTAAAGTTAAGGAGTTAACAAATAATGATTGTGCAGAATAAATATGGTTTTAGAGATATATAGTTTTCTGATGCTTAAAATTCCCTAGGAAGTCAAATTGAGAGTAAGGTTCTGCTAATGTAAGAAGCCAACTATGAAAACCAGAGCAAACTTATTGCGTTGAAATTGAGAGGTGCACATCTTGTAGATGATACAGACTGTTCAACAAGCATAAACTCCCTGAAACAAAATCGTGTTCTTAGTTCTGACCTGCTGATTCTAAAACTGAAATCAAAGAAAGAAGAAGCGTCGGAGAAAAAGGTTATAAAGATTCGAAGAAAAAATAATAAAAATGTCAGCAATCGAGCACTGATTAACCATTAACAACACAAGAAAACATGGAATACAATTGTAATGTCTACTAGGCATTCAATAGTCCATAGTGATGTCTAAGAAACAAAAAGTACTACTAGGCTCTTAACTTTCTTTTGTAGCTGCAATCAGTTTCCCGACGTTAAAGCCAATAGCAATCTCCCAGCATGGTTTGATCAAATCAGCCTTGATATCTAGTTTCCTTGACCAATATGTAATGATATAATCGTCACTTATTACATCTAGTTTTAGAGGGAGAACGTTCAAATGTCAGTGCAGGAAATGCATCTTGAGTAATATTCTGTAACCCGTTCTTCTAAAGGCTTGAATAATTCGTAAAATTATATCAACGCTTCGATCAGATTGATGATTCCAAAGAAAATTTTCAATGACAAAAAAAAACCATGCTTGCATCTGAAGTTGCTTAAAAGTTTGGCAAAAAGTGCTGCCGCGTTCTACTTCATGTATTTGAAGGCCAATGAACGCACCAACTCTGAGTTTTGCGTCGGTCAAAATTGCTCCTAACCTCTAGAGATTGAAAAACCTCGCCCTCTAGACTCAAAAGCATTTAAAAAGTTCTTCATTAATTCCAGTTTAATGTGAAGAGGTTACAGATAAATCATTAGTGCATCCACAAGGTTGATGTTGTTCATTATGCTTGCCTACAACAAACTTAGATTGAGAGGCCTTTCGTTTACTTCATAGTGAGCTTTATTATTATGACCGTCCCAAATGCAAAAGAAGCACATGTACTTAGCATAACCTATCTGCATCCCCAAATGAAGTGCAACTACTCTAAGTTCTCTATAAATATTTTAGCCATGTACGCTGTAATTTTTTTACTTTTAATATTGCTTTCATGGATTCATACGTCTTTTTCATTTCTACAACATACGCAATCAGAGTACATGGTTTTAAATTATCATCATAAAGAAGACAGCTCTAAGGTATCTCTTACAAATATCTCAATAGAGTCTCCAATCATCTGTTAAATGCTTAAAGCTATTTGACAGATGATTGGAAACTCAAGAAGCCAACTCGTGAAACAGACCATTAGCATCTATGGAGAAACATATATTGTCTTTCTATGTATATGATGTCGACAATATTGTAGACCTTGTTCTGAAATGACTTATATTGGTTCTATGCAGTAGAAGATTCCACTGCTGAAGGCGAAACCTCTGCTTTTTCTTTGAATAGTTGAAGATCTCTAACAAGGTCGTTAAGATTGACATATGTTAAAAAGTGTGGCTTATTCTTGTCCAATCCTTAAACTATTATTATTAGCCTCCAAGATAAGATTGGAATTTTTCTTTGAACTAAATAAAAGACACACCTATCCAAAAATGGTCCCAACCTCAATTTTGAAGACCAAAAAAACGACTGATGGGGCATTAATCTTCAATGTCTCAGATATCACCAGATGAAAAAATTAAAATCTAATCTCTATAGCCAAAGGAGTAAAACACATTTAAAGTTTATAGCATTTTGCGCAACTCATCGCACTTGGAGCCCCGTCGTAAATCTATTTTGTTTTTTTTTCACCTTTGGGTTATGGAGTTTTTAAAAAATATCAAAAACTCTTCACATATATGTGTTGGCTATAACCTGACAAAAAATCAGCTCTTTAACACTTGTGGTTTGTGTACAGGGACCTAAAGTATAGGGTATGGCACTAAAAGCCTCTTTAAAAAGAGAAAACTCCTAAAATCGACTAAAATCCTAAAAATCCTCTTTAAATTTTAGTTGTTAAACCCACAGGTTTGCTTTGTTGTTTTTGTTTTAAATGAGTGAACAAATATTGGATATAATAAAAACTTTTTTTCATATTGTTAAAATTACTTTAGAATCGTAAATTCAAAATTAATTGGAATTTATAAAATAATTTCAAAGTTAATTCTAGAATCAAGTTTTTTTTTATCTAAATCAAATATGTATAACCTTGTTGTGGTTTTTTTCTTGTATTTAAGTATCTCCTAAAATCTTTCATTGTTTTGGCCAAGTTTTTTTCGACTATTTAAAAATGTGTAAACAAATGTTTCTTATTTCTGGTAAAAGCATCAAAGTAATTACATTTAAGCAGTCAACAGTCTAAACAACTAAAAAGATTTTTTATCAACACAAGCTTGTACTGAATTTTTTTTTCAAAGATCAGCTTTTTAAGCACTGAAATGCCATATAAAAAAAAATCATCAAGATTTTCGGCAATCTGTAAGCTTCTTTTGTTTTTCAAAATGTGACAGGCATATTTCTGATTTCAACAAGAAAAGAATACTAGGTATTTTTTCTGGAAATTCCATTGATTTTAAGGATGATAGAGTTCCATTGGGGATATGCAATTCCTGCAGAGCAATGGTACAAAAGCATGGCAAAGGAGATAGAAACTTGCCTCTTCTCAAGCTTCATGACTTTAACAAGTGATTATTAGACCACAGACCAGAGGATTTGATTCTTGTAATTGTTTAATTTGCCAGGTTGGCCAACTAAAAGGACATTCTACAAAGCTCACTTTTTCAACCGATCAAGATTTGAAAGAATCATCAAATAGCTTTGATAAACTATGCTCAAACTGTCTCATTGCAGTCAAAAGAGGAATAACACATAATTGTTCACAAGCCACCATGTTTGAAAATTTTTTAAAAAATGGTAGCAACTGAATCCAGAACTACTGAAAAAATTGCGTCCTCTGTAGTAACTGAAAATGCATCTTCTCAACAGGGCACTATTAGGTTGAGCAGAGAAAGAGGTAGAGCTTTAACAATCACTCCAGGTCCCTCCAGAGCTCAGTGCAAATCAAGAACTTCTCTAAATACTTTGGACATGATTCAAGTTCAAATCAATACTGGTCTTTCAAATAAAAAGATGCAAGAACTGGCTGTAACATTAAACAAGACTACAAATTCAAAAATTGTTGAAACAAAATTTAGGGAAAATTTTACAATGGCTGGTCGAAAAGTTGAAAGTTTATTCAAACTTTCCCAAATCTCACTTACAAAGCCATCAACAAAAACTGATTAATTGGTAAAGGTTGTTCACTGCAAGAGTTTAGGGGATTTTTATAACACAATTCTCAGAGTTAGAGGAATCACTTCAACGCCTCTCATCAAACTAGGTATTGATGGTGGAGGATCTTTCCTCAAGTTCAGCTTGAGTGTTATCTCCAATGGTGGATGTCAAAATGCCAAAACAAGTTCAGCCTTAAATGACAAAAGCTTACTGACTATAGAACATGGGAAAGAAAGAAGTGCCAAGCGTCAGCTACTTGTTGCTGTTTCTGAAAATGTTTCAGAAACTTTTGAAACTTATGTCAAAAAAATTTTAAGTTGATTTGGGAAAATTGATGTGCCTTTCTTTATTGCATGTGACATGAAGTCAGCCAATATCATCTGTGGCATTCAGTCTCACTCAAGCAAACACCCTTGCTGTTGGTGTGATATTAAATCTAGTGACCTCAAAGAACAGGGAACTCCAAGAAACTTCAAATCCATTAGGATGCAATACAAAGCATTCATTGAGAAAGAGAATGGAAAAATGTGTGTAAAGGATTTTCATAATGTTGTTCATAACCAATTGTTTGACCAAGAAGATCTTAAACAAGTTATTGAGTTTATTCCCCCAATGGAACTTCACCTTCTCCTTGGAAATGTAAATCATCTTTACAAATCAATCCTATAGATATGGCCTGAAGGCAAAGAGTGGCCATTACTTCTCAAATTGAAATAACAACCTCATCATGGTGGAGAGTCTGTTGGGAATGATTGTCATAAGCTTTTGAAGAATACAGATGCTTTGCAAAGAATTATTGAAAGAGAAAAGGCAGACCATATGCTTGGTTTTGTGAAAACATTCTAACATTTTAAGAGTGTTGTTAGTTCCTGCTTTGGAAGGACATTAAATACTGAATATGTTCAACATATCAAAGACTTTACGAACACATATCTTCAACTCCCAGTTTCAGTCACCCCAAAAGCCCATGCAGTGTTCTACCATGTTCCTATATTTATTTCTTTAAAGGGTGCAGCATTGGGCATTTTTAGTGAGCAATCAACAGAAGCCTTACATTCAATCTTCAGTGCTCAATGGGCTAGGTACAAAAGAAACCCTGATCACCCTGGTTATGAAGACCAGTTACTGAAATGTGTTGTTGACTATAATAGCAAGCATCTTTGAATTAGATTTTTTAAATAATAATTTTTTTTTAAACAGTTAAACAGTGATTTCTAGAATTTTGTACTTGTCTAAAATTTTTATTTATATTATACACTGCATCAATTTATTTATATTTTCATAAAATATCATGAGTTTACAAAAAATTAATCAGAAGTATATATCTTATTTTGCAAGCACTAAATAAAAAAATCTCAACAGCAATTTGAAGAAAAAGTAATGAACATCACAACACCACCATAAAGTAATTTTTTTTTAAAGGAAATCATTTCATGTCTGTATGTGTTTTTACAATGGGAGATAAAGTTTAAATGGGATTTTCATGTTTGATATCTTGTTAAAACCTATTTCAGTAAAGATATATTTCTTTTTTAAATTAAAAAAAGTTGCCATTATTGTGTGTATTTCCAATATTTGTTCACTCATTTTAAACAAAAACAACAAAGCAAACCTGTGGGTTTAACAACTAAAATTTAAAGAGGATTTTATGTGTTTTAAATTCAGAATAATTAGAAAAAATGCCTCTAACTGTCTTTTCTTCCCCATATTTTATACAAACTTGGACAAAAATAGCACTCTTTTTGCAAACAAAGCACACACAAATGTGAAGTCTAACAACCATAGAATCCCATATCCACTAGTGACATGATGTTGTTACTAAATTAGTTACTTGATGTAACTTTGAATCTTTAAAAAGCATAAAAACCACAAAAAGCTGCTATATTTTGGCCGTTTTTTCAAAGGCGAGATTCCTACTTTAAGAGCTATATCTTTGCACAGATAAAAGATATCTTGCTTCTATTTCTTTTGCCCCATCGGTCGTTTTTTTTGTCTTCAAAATTGAGGTTGGGACCATTTTTGGATAGTTGTGAAGAGTGTTCAAAGAAAAATTCCAATACAATTCAGCATACAATTCTCAATACTTTTTTCACCAGCCGGAGAAATACTTTGTTGAAAACTTTTAAGTCTAGGGATTTTTTTGCTTCCAATTTAAACACCTTTCTTTTCCTTATCTGTTCACGTTCTTTATGAAATTCAAATAAGAAATCCTACCAACCTACTTTAGAGTTTAAAAACAAAAATTTCTCCCTGAACTTGTCAGATTTTTTGGTTTGCAGAAATGTTTACTTTGTGGAATATATATGCAAACAATATTTAAAAAAGAGGGTCAATGAAATGGTACTGAGATTTGTGTTGTTCTGTTCCGCATGATGTCTAAAGATGGGTTATAAAATGTTTTAAAAAGTCTCATTTCACCAGACAAAAACTCTAGTTAACATTGGGCGCTAACTTAACCCGAGCCAATCAACAGCTTTAGTATAGGATATTTGGCCAATCACTTTTGCACTTAAGTGATTGATGCGACTTTTGAATTCGTCATTTTTATAAACGAAGGATATTTATCTGTCTCATCACTGCAAAGTCCCCGTGAAATTTAAAAGATTTGGCAAACAAAAATGACGACTCATAATAACATATACTATTCTGATAGATACACTGATGAAGAAAATGAATACAGGTAGTTAATAATTTTTCACACAAAAGTTTTTTTGCTTGTTGGTTTTAATCTCTAAGCTGCCAGAAAAACAAATAATAGTCTTTTGTATAAGCAATTTTACGTTAAAGGTAGTTTACTTGAAGCATTAATGTTCCTCTTTGCTATCTATAAATAATAAAAGTTACTCTTTGCTATCTGCACTCTTTACGGAAAATTGAACTATTATTACTTATATTGTATTAGTATTTAAGTAAGATACTTTGTTTGGGTATTTTACCTTGAACAGCTGAGTTACTTTTAATTTAAACTGAAGTACCACTTTAGATAAGTTAATGTTTTTTTCCCCTATCCAGAATTTGTGCACAGTATGTAATATTTAAGCTGGTTTGTGTTATACTTGATTAAGAAAATAGCTACACAGTATCTTATCATAAGTTATAATCGATTTGTAACTAGTTTTCTCAAAATTTTATTTTCTCCTTAAAGTTTTATGACTATTGTCTAAAAAGAATGATTTAAAGCTGACCTTTAACTAATATGTGTTTTCAAAATTATTTAACAGAATATTACCCTTTTAATTATGGTAAAAACTAAACTTGTAATAAAACTGATTATAAAACTAAATATAAAAACTCAGTAAAAATAAGTAAAAAGACAGTATTTACAAAAAGTTATGTTACCAACATTTTTTAAACATGTATAACTTTAAATATATGTTTACATAACATTCCTGGAATTAAGTGGTAAATTAATGAATTAGATTACCACTAAATTTTTGTGTTGTCTAAACTTATTTTTGAAATCCTGCTTTTGGTTTTTAAATGATGGATTTCAGTTAACCACCAATTCTTATTATTGTTATACATGGTATGATAACATTCTTGGAAATGGTTACTAATACCCAGTACGTCATTAAAACCTTGCTTCTTTAAAATCAAATAATGTATTTAGACATGTTATTATTCCTAAAGAACTTGCAAAAAAAATTCCAAAGGATCGCTATTTAACAGAAGAAGAATGGCGGTCACTTGGCATCCAACAATCACAAGGTTGGGTTCATTATATGCATCATAAACCAGGTAAGCTTTTTACTTTTTGTAACTTCTAATATTTGATTTAAAACTAAACTTGCTATAATTTTTACTACTTATTTGTCTTACTCTTCTTGTTTTTTTAGAGCCCCATGTCTTAATGTTTAAACGACCAAAATGTCAATAGTGTAAATAGCTAAAAATCCTTACGAAACTAATAAAATAAGCCAATCACAAAAAAGATTTTTAGGTTCTGTATGGAATTTATATCTGCATAAAAGGACAGATCAACTTATTTGACATGAAGTGAAGTCTGCCGGTTTAACAGAAAAGATAATGTAAATGTGTTTTTATAGTGTTTGTGATTTTCAGAGCTTTTATTTTTTAATATTTTGATGGTTTGTCAATAATGCATGAAGTTTTGGCTAATTGACATTTTAAGTGATGAAGTGTCTCTTGTTTTTATTTACATGAAACAAATATCTTTATTGGTTGTAAACTTAATGTTTAAAACCTAGCTAAAAATTAATCTGTGTAAAAGCTTTCTTATACCATTTTTTAAAATAAAATAGTTGATCTCAGCTTGTGATTAACGCTTTAAACATCAAAAATATGCTGAAGTTTTCAGCATATGTTTTATCTTTAAACAAGGATTTTATTTGAGAAAATGTTTTGATACAAAAGTAACATCTTTTATATCCAGCATGTTTTTAATTGTGCATGCACCTTTTTTGTAAAGGTGTCTGGGAATAACCACATTTTAATATTTGATGTAATGTATATACTATGTGTTGTATTTCAATACTTTTAGTATTTGCTATGTTATAATAGGATGTTATAATTTTAGTCTATTTACCATACTGTAAGTTTTATTGTCTTTTTGCAGTGAATTTCTACTTTTTAACAGCATTAGCTTTAGCTTCACTTTCAGTGTTGTGGATTTTTACATAGCTCAATAAGAATCTATTAGAACGAAATACTTAAAAAAAAAAAAAAGGTTTGTTTCTGCAAAGTACTTTTTTCTTGTTACTGAACTAACAGATTTGTGAGTTACTAAAATTTATTGCAAGATTATGATCCTTTATTTATACTTCTACGTGTTTAAATAAAACTAAATCATTTCAAGATCAACGTTTGCTACACAGAAAATATTAGCTTAAAAAAATGCGTAGTAACTTGTTTGTTTCACTAAACCTCCGTCCTTTCTAGAAAATAAAGATCTTTGAATGAAAATGGAGTTATATATCTAAAGATGGATAGATCAAAATATTACAATGTTACGAAATCAAGCTTCTCAAGAAACTCTACCACTTAAAGTGAGAGTTCAACATTTAACTAAGCTTTATCTGAAATCCTCACTCTGCATTAGTAATAAAGCCAAGTAGCGATTAAGGTGGTACATCCCCATTAATTTTGAAATTTTTTAGAAAAAATCAATTTTTTGAAAATTGGTTTTTTAAATTCAAAATTTTTCATAGAACAATATTACTAATTTTTTTTTAATAAATAAATAAATAAATAAATAAGTGTGTACAATTATGCGTTTTGTGGCCATAGTAAATTGAGAAGTCCGTAACAACGCCATAGCAACGCATTTTAAAACAAAAAATGTAAACTTGCTCAAGCTTATAAACATCAATAACTCTTATCTACTGCAGCTTGTTCATTTTGTGCTTCATGTTTGTTTTAAAAGCTATAGCTTGAACTACTAATGCGAACATGTATCAAATGTATCGTGCTTGCATGCTGTTTTAATTTGTTAATGTTCTTATAAATAAATAGCTAAATAAGATATGGGACGTTCTATTGCTCGAACTAAAAAAAGAAAGTTTTCTTGTAATCAACACCTAAAATCTTCAAAGTTTATTCACCTTGATACATCAATTTCTGATCCAAGTTTATCAGCAAGCTCCAAAAAAATAGTAAACACTGAAATATCTGGAAGTCAAAAAAATTACATCATTATAAACTTTAATATTTTAAAACTAATGGTTAGTGAGTTTAAATGCCCCGAATGTGGAAATGAAGTTTGTTTAGAAAATGATTTAAAAAGCAAGAAAGGTTTTTGTTTTTATTTAACTTTACAGTGCCTTTGTTGCCAATTTAGCAAAGGATGGCACACGTCTCAGTTTTCTACTAAAAAATCTAAAAGTACTCCAGGTGTTCCTACTGCATCAGTAAATTTTCAAATCGTTACTGCTTTTCGTGAAATTGGTAAAGGTTATCAATCTATATGCAAATTTGCTGCAGTAATGAACATGCCATCTCCTATGAATTTTAAAAACTATAGTGTAATAAATAACAATTTGTTAAATATTTATAATGGAGTAGCTTCTGCAAGTATGTCAAGCGCAGCCAATGAAACCAAAGATATTATTTCTAAATCATCTTATGCCTATATTTACAGATTTGATAAATGAAACATTATTATCAAAATGTTTGCACGGACAAACTCAAAATAACAATGAAAGTCTGAATGCCTTAATATGGAAAAGATGTCCTAAAGATTTTTTTATTGGTAAAAAAGTTCTTGAGATTAGTATGAACTAAGCTATTATAGCATTTAATGATGGAAGCACAGCAGTTGAAAAAGTAATTAGTGCTGGAGGTATCGAACCAAGTATATTTATGCAGGAAGGACTTCGTAAATTGGACTGCAACCGAATTAAAAAAATAAATCACAAATCAAGTGCTAAAGGTAAAATAAGGAGAAAACAGCTTAGAGCCATCAAAAAAGGTTACATAGATATTGAAAAAGAACTGGAAAAGGACCCACAATATAATAGTGGAGGTTTTTAATTGGGCTCGTGCTTCTTTTCCTAATATAACGAACTTTTATTTTGTTTTTTGTGTTTTTCTCAAAATGTCATTTTTACCAAATACCTAAATTATAAAACGCAATATTTTCAGTTTGGGACCATATGCTGACTTGAAATTTTCAGGGTGTTTTTGTTATAAATTGACTTAGGTAATGAACCAAAACTACAAATAAATATGATGTATAAGTATGTTTAAAATCTTTTTTTCTTGTTTTTTTGTTAAAAATTTTCTTAAATAAAAAGAAAATTATTTTTAAAATGTTCTATGCATCTTTAATGCATGATTTTGGTTCATAACCTCTTCGTACCTTTTAGGAACATAGTGTGAAAATTTCAGAGTTAAAAGATATATAGAACTGGAGTTATCTTGTTTTAAATTACACCCATATTTTGGCAATTCGTATGGAATAAGTGAGGCAAAAGTTGGGCAATCGAGATTTCTTATTTAAAAAAAAAAAAGTCAACATACTTGTTTTAACTTGTGTATTGTAGTTTTAATTTTGTATTGATTATTTTAAGGAAATTTTTTAGAATGGGGGTGTACCACCTTAAGAGTAACGAGCTTGCTAATAGAGTATTATGAGCAAGAAAAATGCGGTTGGTGAATTCAATCGTGACGGAATCACCGATTTGAGCTTATTTTCCACATTTACACTACCGGCAATTAATTTGAGACCAGTGATGAGAAAACAGTAATTCTAGTAAAAATCAATTAAATCTATCAGTTATATTATCGTTTATGTTTTTTTCGATCTCAGTGAATAAAGAAACTACAAATTAGTTCATGAAATATACTTTATTTAGTTTTCTTCACAAATATTTTTAAACAAATAGAAAACTTAACAAACATGAAAAAGTTAAATTATAAGGTCTTTATTATTTCGCACAAGTTTCAAACTTTGCGTTCATCAAAATAACCACCACGTTTCTTCATTACTGCTTCACATATTGTTGGCATACGAAAGATTTATTTGTTTAAAGTTTCCATGGTTACAGCTTTCCAATCCTTTTGCAGTAACTCCCATAAATGTTCCTCAGATTTTAATTGGAATTTCTTCACATACCGGTCAATTTCATCCCAAAGAAGTTTAATGGGATTGAGGTCTGGTGATTGCCCCGGCCACTCCATAAAAGTAAGGGTTTTTTCTTGTACTAGTTGATTCAGATAATTTGTACAAAATTTAGATTTGTGCTTTGAGTCATTATCTTGCATAAAAACAGGCTGGCGTCGAACTACCATTCGATGAGCAGATGGAATGGCATGATTCTCCAAAATTTCTCTGTATTGCTCCTTTTTCATAATTCCACGAACTCTGATCAAATCTCCTATTTTGTGACCTACAAAACAACCCCATACCATTATTGAACCTCCTCCATGGTTAACAGTAGGCACAATGCACTGCGGAATGTTACGTTCATTCTGGTGCCGGCGTACAAATATTCTTCTCTTGTTGCTTAATAATTCAAACTTGGACTCATCGCTCCATACTACTGCTTTCCATTGACTTATTATCCGGTTGGCATGTTTGCGAGCCCATTGTAGTCGTTTTACCTTATTTGCTTTCCTTAGCAACGGTTTTTTGGCAGCTACGCGCCCTCAAAGTCCAGCTTTCATCAATCGGTTTCTTATTGTCCCGATACAAACAAGTTTTTCAGCAGTTTCATGGTATTCTCTCACTATTTGTGGAGCTGTTAATTTTCTGTTTGACATAGATAATCTCGTAATACGACGATCACCATGTTCATCTATCTTTCTAGGCTGTCCAGGTCACGGTAAGTCACAATATTGACCAATTTCCTTCAAACGCTTGATTTTATTGTGAACTCCTGTCGTTGATTTTTTTATTCTTTTTGTAATTTTTCTTTCTGAAACACCTTCTTCATCAAGTAAAACAATGCGAACTCTCTGTTCAAAGCTTAATTCTCGAACTGGAGCCATTTTAGTACAACAAAATAGAAACTAAAAAAAAATAAACAGCTCAAACCATACAATATTTGTATATTCATTTGAAAGTCATAATATACTATATTGGATCTACATAAAGTATCTACAAGAAGCTACCAATGAGAAAAATTATATTTTCAATATCAATTACAAGTCATTAATCAAAATTAAGTAACAGTTAAAAATAATACTTGTATTGTCTTTTATGCTGGAAGAACTTAGCACATACACTTTTGTATACTTTTGTACATAAGAAAATTTTTGGGTGCAAAAATGCCCATATCCTATTCTATCCACATATTTATTGTGCTCTATTTATTTTTGATCCAAAAATAAAGAAGTGCAATTTTTTATAATCAGATATATTTATTTTTGAAATGTAAATACCGTTTTTAACCACTGGTCTCAAATTAATTGCCGGTAGTGTATGTTATAAAAATAAAAAAACTGTAATGTGCATATTGTTATTCTATATTCATATAGAATAACAATATGCCTATTACAGTTTTTTAATTTTTATAACATAAATGTGGAAAATAAGCTCAAATCGGTGATTCCGTCACGATGGAATTCATGGGTTGATACTAATGAACAAGAAATATTTGCGTAGAACATTACACCGCTCGTGTGTAGGTGAGTGGCTAACTGATGGGCTTGAGCTCCAGTGAGAACTCAATTTGTTGTTCACTGCCATTCCAGATTTATCAAAAATCTTAAGACAGTATCATTGGCCATCTACTGTGAAAAACAGGACCAATTTCTCGCAACGCTATTCTCTAGCAGAACCCCAGTTTTAACAGATGTTATGCACTGTACTGATCAGTGCTAAGATTTTTAATGTTATCAGGACTCAAATAGATAAGTGTTTGTGTGTGTGTGTGTGTGTGTATATACATATATATATATACACATATGTATATATATATATAAATGCATACATACATACATATATATATATATATATATATATATATATATATATATATATATATATATATATATATATATATATATATATATATGTTAAATATGTATGTTAAATATTGAATATATAACTAATATAATTAGCATTTATATATTTGACTAAGAAATTCATGCAAAAAAATTTACTTTAAGTGAATTTTTCGTCTTCAAGCTGGTAAAACTGTAAGTCTTAAAATAAGATAAAGCAAAAATTTTAGAGTAATTAATAAATGAGAATGTTAATTTTACTTTTTCTGACTGCGGTGCTTTTGTTTGGTGCTTTATACGTTTCAAGCACACAAAAAAGTATATTTTAATGGGTAAATGTAGCTAAAAAACATGGAGAAAAAAATTTCAAATTTAAATTTATTCTCATGTTTTAAATACTAATTTTCATATTTTCCGAGTAATTTTGAAGTTTCAAATAGAATTGCGTAATTTCGAAATTTTTCATTCTTTTTTTTAAGTCCAAATGTTATTTCAAAACTGCTTGTTACACTACTCTGATTTTGATAACTTCATGTAACGTCCGTTCATCAACATTAACATAATTATAACCACAAAATTAAAACCATTTCGTCCCACTTCGAAATTTAAACTCATTTCGAGGATTTTTATTGGAGATCCAGCTTTATTGCTTCTTTATTGTAAATAACTGAATTCTATCTATAAATGTTACGAATTATCTAAATATAACAATTTTTATTAGAAAATTCTTCAGAATCTCGTTTTGATTGGATAAAAGTTGTTTTATTATTGTAGTTTATTTGGCAAAAGTTAACTTAAATGGTCTGCAACTCCTAGAAGAGCACGTAATGGGATTTCTCCAAATAATCGTCTTGCCAGAACTATCTACATTATCTATTTATAAATGTATTTGAGCGATAGTTATCTAAAAAAAATGCTTCAGTCGAAAACTGTTACATCTTGAAATAGCTACTTACATTCAGCTTGTCCCGATGTGTTATCACGGCCCATTTTGTGACAATGCGAATACCTTCAAGACAATTTAGAGGAAAGGAGGAAATCACATTTTCTAATAACTCTTGAAGAGGTATCTCTACAAATGATTCAGTGACATATTTTTAAATTAACATTTTTTTCATGCAAAAGTAAATTAGTTTTATATGGAGAATACAAATCACAATTATGATCGTTTCAACTTTGACGTATTAAATTCTACTGTTTGTTTGGCATCAACAACAACTGCCTAAGCTTCATCTGCAGTTAAAGATGTGTATCTTTTCTTGTGACAATACCTTTCAACTGTTTCGCAGATTTTAGCTGACGCTTTTCTCTCAACTTCGTTTCAGCTGGAAATAACAGTTCGATACTTGATCTTTCCTTCCCTAAATCCTCAGTTTTTCTACGTTTAGATTGGGCACTGCTATCCCAAAACTCTTTTACAGGTCTTCTAACATTAATACTTTGTTTTTCAATTTTCTTTCTAACAACAAACAAAGACTTTTAAGTAAAAACTAAATATCCTATCTTGATACAAAGCGTATCAAGATAGGATATTTAGTTTTTACTTAAAAGTCTTTGTTTCTTCCTGCTAAATTCCAATTTTCTTTTCTAGACAAGTGATAGCGAAAATAAACGTCGATAGTAATTGTCTATAAGCATCCGATAAATTATCTTTCATACGTAGAACATTCTTAACTTTAGTGACCCAATATTCATATTTTTCATTGTTATCTGCTGAGCTACACTCTCTATAATATTCTACCAGCTGCCAACAAGATTTACCAACATTTTCAGATGACGAAATTAAAAGCCCTTACAAAATTTTTACCACACATTTTTTTCTGAACACTTAATGTCATATCTTGAACCAAAATTTTTGCAAAATTATAATTTTTACTATTTCTTTTTGATAAAAAAAAAAAAAAAAAAAAAAAAAGGAACCAAAAAAACATACTTTTCAATATTAACTTTTTTTGTCCACCATTTTTTTTTGCATATAAATTAATATCAAAGATTCTGTCAGGCTGTTACGATAAACCTACTCCCATTCAATTTTTTTAAATTCACATGGGCAGCCGACCCATGTAATCGTTAAACCGAAAAAAATGACTAATTCAACAAAGAATTGAAAACTAAAAGTTTCGGCGAAAATCGTGCATTAAAGCAATACTGTCACTCAATATAAATTATTTTAAAAAATATTTCGCTGTTAAAACAATAAATTATCAAGAAATATGATTTATAATCAAAATAATCAACTATGAGCGTCTACTTTAAAGCTTTCAATTAAAATAAATGATCTTCATTTTTTTTAATAGTTCGTCAGACATTTCCTCTGCATAGCCGACAAATTACTATGCAAAAAAATAAAATCCCAAATCATTCTTGCGTATTTTTTATTTCAAAAAATGTTGTGTTAATATATATGCGGGAAATGTGTATAGTTTTTTTTCTGTTATTGTTTCAAACTCATTAAACACTGATATTTAATGAAATAAAATGGTGAAAGCGATTTTGAAAACGACCTTTATGGTTATTAGAAACACTTTAAAATGGTTCTGTTCCCCGAAATTGTATTTAGCTCTAACCTCATGACCCGAGAAAATCCTTTTGGTTGTTCAAGGAGTATACCTTTTAGTTTACAAAAATGTAAGCTTTGAAATAAGTCATTAAAGTATGCCTGAGAAATTAACATTCAAAATTTCTCTAAAAATAAGGTTTTTTTTATTGCCCAAATGACAACTCAGTTTCGCATTTTTTCAGCACATTTATTGATTCTTTTTTTAAGTATATCAAAGACATTCTTTATTAATTTTTTAAGATATTTTAACATTTCTTATAACAGGTATTTGATAAACATCAATTTATGACAAAAATTCTTTTTAATTTTAAAAGATTAGAACCATCACATTTTGAGAGGCTAGTAGCAATAACTTTACTGTTAAAACTCTTTATTTAATAACAAAAACCATAATTGACATATGATCAAATTAAGTGGAGAATTTATATCTGTTTGGCGTTGAAGTCTGCCAAACAGTGTTTTAGTCTTGTTCTGAAATTAGTTCAAAATTGGAAGTTTAACCATGTTTTCAAAATCTTTTGCTGTTTTGATATTTTTTCCGGCAGTGATATATTGATTGTAAGCTTTTTTGATTGTTCTTGGGACCCTGTTTGATGCAGATCTCTGGAACTGATGATTCACCAACACACCATTGTTGCTCATCTGCATCCACAAGATCCATCAAAATTTTGACCTTGGCATAAGTTTCAGGCAAATCCTTGCTAATTGCAACCATCAGCTGTTGGATGACACTGGAAGCTTTAGAACTGTTTTGATGAAGAAGGTTTTTTGAGAAAGATGATATTACTGATTCAGAAATGTCTGAGTTATGATTCCTAAGCTCACCTTCAAAAATCCTCCATACCCATTAATGACCATTTTGGTAATGTGATCCGAAAGAATGTCTCTTTTACTCAGCATTTTCTCATAGACCTCTCTGATATTTTTGCAATAAAAAACTGTTTTCAAAGACTTAGCAACTTTCTCTAAGTCACACATCATAGATGTGTTTTCAAAATCATTAAGGTATTCTTCGGTTAATTTTTGTAATTTTTTGCGGAAACTTGGTTCAACTAGTTTTTTGCTACTATTGTTATTTAAAGTGGATACCAGCTCATACATTTTGTTGTTAGACAAACCAGTATTGACTTGAGCTTGCATTACATAACTGAAGCGGTACTGAGAACATGTTCGGCAATAGCTTTATAAGCCACCTGGTTTTCTGATGCTAACTCAAATAGATTTTGCTGAAGTGTTGATTTTTTCCAGGAATGAAGCCTGCACTTACAAACACTAGTCAGACGGCTTGAACGTTTCTCTATCTTTAGCAGTTCTTTTTTTATCTGAGTTGCTTGTTGCAGCCTTTGGATGAACAGCTTTTATTTTAACTCTTGCAACGCCGCAAATTAAACAATCAAAAATGGTAGTTGCCTGTGTTTCTTTGGACAGTGTAGTAGACACAAAACCAAAAAGCTCTGGCATTGGAGCAGAATACCCATCACCTAGCCTTCTGATGGATGATCTGGAACTTTCACAAACAATTTTTGGGACACGGGCATCTTCAAAATCAATTTTTTTTTTTCTCAAAACTTCTAATAGTCTTTGCTTAGCAAATTCAGTTAATTTACTTTGAGCATTTTTAAAACAAATAAAGTAGATAACTTTTCGCTTTTCTCCATGGTTTTTTGTTAGAGGCATTTCAATCAATGATACTTTTTGTTCAAAACTCATAACTATATACTTTAAATGCAAAGTACTCTTATTATGTAGTTATTCCTTTAAATTTACTGCCAGATTGGTTAGATATTTCCCCTAATTCTTTAATACAAATTATAATAATATCAGGTTTAATATCCAGCGCAATAAACTTCAAAAGAATATATAATGTAAGCATTGCATGCTGTAAAAATAACTGAGTTGTTATTTATGTCATTAAAACCTTTTCTTTGGTGAAGTTTAAAATACAAATTTCTCTGTCATACTTTAATACCTGATTTCAAGGTTTACATTTTTGAAAACTATAAGGTGAACTTTTTCACCCACCTAAAAGATTTTCCCGGGTCATGTTAGGGCTAAGTGCATTTCTGGGGAACAGTGATGACCAAAATAGTTTAAACTAATTTTTTAAAACAACTGTAATGGTTAATCAATTTAATTGATGGCAGTTAAAACTGCATAATACCAGTAATAACTTTGTTCATTACATTTTTAATTCGATTGACTATTAATCGAATCGCGCGATTGCCCGCTGTTAAATTTCGATCACTCATGATTTAAATATTCAATAAAAACGGAAAAAGTTTTAAGTCACCCCAAACCACTGTTGCGCGTAAACTTCATTTGCTAAATAAAACATTGTTTCTGCCAAATTGTACATACGGCTGAAGCTTAAAGAGAACACAAAGTTTGCCTGATTCAGTTTTTTTTGAGTAACATTTCCTATCAGATCATTAATTTTGCAGAACCCGTCTCTTTTCTTGTGACAATGGCCAGCAACTGTTTAGCTGGCGTTCTTCTCTTAACTTCATTTTAATCAAAAGAGCAGTTAATTTTACTTTCCTCCTTAAAATTTTCACAATCATAGTTTTGTTAGCATAAGCAGATTAAGCCAAATTCCCTTAATAAAACGAAGCATCGTTAAAGGTCTATTTGTTAAATATAGAAACTGAAACATAAGTAACAATTCATCTAGGCTCTTTTTTCCACAAGTTTTCTTTTTTTTTTTTTTAAAAAAAAAAACAAACTCTTTTTAAAGTCGAACGTTAAAAGTGGAGAGCTTTTAGCGTGAAGAGCATTTTTTTGCGACAAGGCTCGCAGTAAAAAGTATGGTAAAACAAGTCACATATAATTAGGAGCCTTCAATTCTCACGTTCGATATTTCAATGACGGAAGGTTCTCCGTCGGTCGTCTCAACCTCGCTCATTATATCTTGTTTTACATCCACATGTTTTGCTTTAAACTCATCAGTTTTTCCTTTGTTTAATTCTGTACCACAATCCGAGGAACGCATTCCCTAAATTATCACAAACGTTTCATAAACCTATTTTATTCAACTGTTTTTGTTATATAAAACTATGACATGCCAATACAAAGATAACAATAATCGAATACTTACGTATAAAACATAATCAATAAGAACTACAATAAGGCTTGGTGTAAAATCTAATATAAAAATCAAATATTTACGCTTGAGAATATACAATTAAAAATAGTTTCTGACCAACCTGGTAATATCCAGTACGATAACCACTCATATACCAAGACATAAGCATTCCAGCAAGTGCCTCTTCGTCTCCAGCTCGCACTGCATCGGGTACCAAGGGGGGACTAGGAAACGGCGGCAAATTTGCAGGTGGTGGTGGTATAGAACCATTCTACCATTACAAAACTATATTTTTAATGAACTTAATAGTTTTCCAAATCAATGGAAGATAGAGGAGGGAGGGAGCAAAGGGGAGGGAGGGAGCAAAGGGGAGGGGAGAGAAAAAGAAAAACTCACTTCAGATTGGTAGTTAAATATTTTTCTTTTGAAGTTTCGTTCTTAAAATATTTTACTTAACCACAACAAATTTAAACGAACAGAAGTTTTAAACTTACGTATAACGAGGAAAAATTATTTGAAGTGGTTTGCGTTAAGAAGGAAGGAAACATTGGCGGCTGAAAAAGAGAAAAGATAATTTACATATCTACATGCACATTAAACTTAAGTTGTTTTTTTTTAATACACATGCTACACTCATTTACTTTTAAAGGTTGTGCAAATTTTAATTAGGATAATTTATAGTTTAATTAAACTCACGTCGAATCCCTTCGGTACTTCAGGAAATTCTAATTCGTCAGATGGAAGCACTGGTCTATTGTTATACAAATAATTTCCAGGACGTATCACTTTCCTCAGGTCAGACCAACACTTATTATGAGAAGCTAAATAAAATCCACTTTCTATTTAAGATTTAAATAAAAACTGATATATCTTTTATTCTAGCTATAACCCTTTCATAAATGCGTTGAACTTTACAACTACCTCTGTACATGCGTTGAACTTTAGACGGTGAAAATAAGGAAGATATTGCAACTTCAGCACTGCAAAAAACAAAAAAAAAAAACACAGAAACTTTGTAAAGAAACGAGAAAGAAGTTTAAATAATCAATTGCTTACGTTTTATGATCAAAGGTGAAGGTGACTTTACATTGTGTTGAAGAGATAAATTCATTGACGACAGCTTGCTTGAAAAAATCATCTTCTTCACGAATAAAGCAGATGTCAGATACTCTCCACTGCTTATTCTTTCAGAAAGATATTAACAATGAAAATAAAAGAATTTCTAATCTTTTTTTTGGGTTTATAAACAGATTTTTCCCCAAAAATTTGTAAATGAAAAAATTTGAAGAAAAATCTAACCGAATATTTTTCAGTGTATTGATTAGCTAATTCTTCGACAATCGAATCTTCTTGGCTTTCAAAACTAGTTTCTGCTTTTTTGTTGTCTTTGCTCTCTATAGTAAGCAACTCATCCAAATCTACCTTCTCTTTGTTACCGTAATAATCGTATTGTACATCAGCAACACAAGCCTCAATATCAATAGACAAAATGGTAGCTTCGTAGTAAAGCCCATCCTCAGAGTAGGGGGATAGACACTTTGAGCCGACCTTCCAAGTCTTATGAAGTAAAAAATAAATACCTACCGAACTAAGACAACGACCTGTTTAACTGGGAAATTAATACAATTCCTAAATCCTAAATTTTAAAAAGCCTAATTACCTTAGTAAATTTAAAATTTTTAAAGCTCAACTACCAATTAAAAGAAAAAAAAAGAAAGGTAAAATAATGTCTAATAAAAAAAGGTGCTTTCATCCGAGTCGGATAAGCCATTAAGTTTTGCCCGGTAAAACATACGTACTGGAAACTAACATTTAATGTATATAAGTTGATATGCATATCTGCATAAAATAGTAAAGCAATTTGATAATACACTGTGGAAGAATCTTCGTTGCTTACTATGTAAACAAATCAATAGACCATAATAATGTTAATTTCATTAAGTCATATTAACAAAATATTTTTGGAGCATCGATAACTTGCAAACAAGAATAAATCTAATTTGAACAAGATTAATCCCCGTGAGATGTCTGGCACTATTGTGGAGGTAGGTGGATTGGATGAGACCCTCCACCAAGTTGGCTTCATTTCTGTCAAGCTAGTCTTTTTTTTCAAACAAAAAAAAAAATTTATGATGACTGGCAATTTTTTAAAAATAATATTGTTCTCCCAATCTCCTAATTATTTCTTGATATCATTTCATTTAGAAAAATAGTCAGAAATCAACAGAAATCAAAATTACCTAAAAAAAATGCTTGATTTCCATTTAATATAAAAAAGTTGTTCACAACTCCAACCAATTGGTGGAACGTCATTTGCTGTTCAACCCAACTATCACTTTTTAGAATTATTTAAAAAATCGACTAAATGTTAAAAGATTATTTGCATGTTCTATTTAAAATAATTTCATGGTTAAAAATAGTTTTTTTTTTTTTTGCATTTCTTATCTATACTTAAATTTAATTTGTTTATAAGCAATATATGCTGCATATAAATTTGCAATCAAGTTCACCCAATATAGAAAAAGATGATGAGTTTGATGATTGTTCAAAAGAGGATGAGTTTGATGATTGGTCAAAACTTATTGGTTTATCCTAAAAAGGGAACAAATACACAGGAAATTAAAAATGAGGTTTTTGTAAAAATACTTTTTTATTCTTTCTATTGTTAGGACCCCTATTTCTTCTTTTCCTTTGTGATCTAAAACAAAACATTTTTTAATCAATCCAAAAAAAAAAAAAAAAAGTAAAGGTAAAAAAAAACAAAAAAAACAAGCAACATCATCAGCAAAATGGCAGTGAACATACTTAGATTGAGGTACTTTGGATTGAGAATCACTCTGAAATAGTAAGTATTAACAATAGGTAATAAATTAAAATTTACACAAAAGATTGTAAACAATAACAATTAGCCTTTTCAAATGTATTGAAAAAAAATGTAGTTTAGCTAAATCACACATTAAAAACGTTAAAAAAAAAAAAAAAACCCTTATGCTTGCAACTGCTTTGTCATATGCTTTAATCAAAACACTATCATCCCAAACATCTTCATCATCTCCACACTAAAAATGTGAGGTCAGTTAATAACCCTTTACTGCAGCCAGTTAACAACTGGAAACTCAAAATAAACTTTATAGACAAATTAAAAAAAAGCTGTTATTCTCTGAAAATCATAAAAATGAATGAGAAAGCAGAAATCTTAATGAACAATTAGAAAATTGTTTATTGAGATAGATGTAATGTTACACATTGCAACTAATAACAAATAACACTTGTTTGTATTGATAACAAAATAATAAGTTTCTTAATAAATACAAAAAAAAAAAAAAAAAAAAAAAAAAAAAAAAAGACTAAATGAACTACCAAAATGCACTTACAAGAGGTATATTTGATCTTCTCCAAACAACACCAGATTCCCTCTCAACCATGTTTAATGTTTAGAACTAATCATTTTATCAAAATAAGAAATCAAAACTAAAAAGAAGCTTATCAAATACCAATAAATTTAAAACAAATATGATTGAGAATAACAATCTTTTACTTGTAATGTTGTTACCAAGTAGTAGTACCCCTCCTCCTCCCCTTCCCCATAAGCATTATTTTAGTTTATAAGCAAGGGTGCCTAAATAATAAAGTACTAATCTGCGCATACTAGTGTCTTCATTCCATTTTCATATTCATCCCAAGCCTATTTTTGTACTAAGCATTGCCTGTATTTGTTTACTTTTAATCAAAAAAACTTGAAGCCAGAAGCTGCTAACTTATAAACAATCATCATCTTGATTATCTTAAGGAATCAACTCAACTAGATATGCTTTTAACAATAATTAAACTTTTAAACTGGATCACAATTATCCAAGTCCAGTATTTTGATGAATTTTATTCAATAAATACAAAAAGTAAGAGGCAGTCAGGAAGCAATGTTTCTATTGAATGAACAGGTTTTACATAACTCATCCATGAACATTATGAAAAGTGGTATTAGACTTTACAAAAAAAACTTGCAATAGTTTTTAAGCAAAGTCTCTTTCAAGTCAAACTTAAAAAAGATCCAAAGATGTAAATTAAAAATGTTATTATAAACATCATGGGGCTTTTTAAAATCTGCAAGCCTTGTTTAGCCTGTTTAACAAATAGTTATCAGTATAAATTAATTATAACATTGAACTGTGAATCTTTGTAACAGAGTAAATGTCACTCCTCATATATTACAGCTAACATCAACGTAGATAGATGTTTCCTTTATTATTCTTGAAACTTTCTCTGCATGTTCCATGAAAAAAACATCAGGTTAACTCTATTCATCACTGATATCAATAACACTTGCTGGGGATGATGGTATTCTTGATGAAGTACTTGTCAGCTGACCTAGAATACCAACTTGGTCAAGGTACATAGCAGCAGCAATCTAAGTTTTCAAAGAAAAAATCTGTAACCAACTAACAGTTACCATTAATTGCTATCTGAACAACAAACCACAATTTTAATCATTTAAAACTCTTCCCAATACTAAAAAAGGATATTAAAAAATATATATATAAATAAAAAGTAAAATAAAAGAAAAAACTATGATATTGTATACTCACTCTATCTTCATGTGGTAAAAGATTATAAAGTTCCATTCCTAAAATGAAAAAAAAAGTAACGAAGTTGAGAAAAAAAGAAATGAGTTCATATTAAGTTCAAAACAAATAATGAGAACACTGGTTCTTATCATTAAACATTTTTTTTGTAACAGGAAAACAACATTTGAATCCTTAAAGCCTTAAATCCCAAAGAACAAATAAATTACATTTATGTAACTTTTTTTCAAGAAATATAAATTACATGTATATTAGTTAGGTACAGTTATGGAAAAAAGTATCAGGACAAACTATTTTTAGATATAATTCTATATTAAATGAAGGAAACCTCATGTTACATATATTTTTGTTGCTCTTGACAAGCTCTATCTAAGTGTAACATCAAACATTTACAACACTAGGTAGATGTCTCTTTTGGTAAGAAAAACTTAAATGACTGTGGAAAAAAGTATCCAGACAGTAACTTTTTGTTAATTTTTGGTCAAGATTTTCAATAGAGTTCATGATGTAAGATCTTATAAGTATCCTAGTAGCTTAGGATAATATAAGTAAAAATGATAAAAATCATAATTTCTATTTCTGTAACAATTAGAATCCACTGAAGACCGTTACCATGGTGAAAAGTAAAGAATTGACAGAAGTTGCTAGGAAAAAGATTGAAGTTCTCTCAAAAGAAGGCAAAACGGTTTGAGAAATAGCACAACAGCTTGGTATACCCATATCAACTGTGTAAGATACTCTGGGGAGAATTAAAAAGCAAGGAGTACTCAAAAGTTTGCCAAGATCTGGACGAAAACAAAAAACAACTCCACTTCAAATCATATGCTGCCATCTGCTCGAGAGTTATTTAATGGAGAATTCTTATTCCAGCAAGATGGTGATTCAAAACATACAGCAAAAAATACCAAAGCCTGGCTCCAAGGCAAAAATATTGAGGTGGTAAATTGGCTAGCACAAAGTCTAGACTTGAATCTATGGAAAGTATTCAAGGAAGAAATTGGTAAGCTCATATTGACAAAAAAAGATGATATCGAGGAAGTACTCAGAAAATGCTTGAATTCTATAGACTTAATGAGGTGTAACAACCTGGTTGAGTCGATGCCTAAGAGAATCGATGAAGTATTAACTAATAAAGGAGGATGGACTGAATATTGAAGAAATAAATTACGAAAAAGAAAAAAAAATTTTTTGTCTGGATACTTTTTTCCATAGTCTTTTTAGTTTTTCTTACCATAAGAGACATCTATCTAGTGTAGTAAATGTTTGATGGTACACTTTGATAAAGCTTGTTGAGAGCTACAAAAGTATATATAACATGATGAGGTTTCCTTCATTTAATTTAGAACTATATCTTAAAATACTTTGTCCGGATACTTTTTTCCGTAACTGTAAGTATTACACAATATTATTATTTCTATTCTTTAAACCTTGAAAGGATTAAATATTTCATTAAATGCTCTATCACCTTGCAGTTCTGGGTCCTGAAACGGTATTGAGGGTGGTGGTAGTGGTAGTGAAGGAAGAAGTGTATCACTTGTATTGTGATGGTACTGAGTAACTCTACGAAGGTCAAATAAGAAGTTACGATAATAAAAATTATGTATTACATATACAAATTATCATGTTTATATAACTTTATGAAAATTAAATTTAAAGTTAGGTATTTTTAAAAAAAATCAACAAAAATCAAAATCTTATCTTTAAAATTTTTGCTGAGGATGAAATGTGTATAGTTATTTAAATTTAAATGATTTGCAACCATTTTTTTTTTCTTTTTCTTTTTTTTTTTTTTTTAATGATTTGTAACCTTTTTTTATATTTTGGAATTATGTTCTATTAAAATTAGAGAAAAGTTGTGACAAACGATTGGATTAACTAGTTATTTAAGCTTTCTGAAAAATACTTTTAACATTGAAATTCTGTTAAATGGTTTGTTTTAAGATTAACCTTTTTTTACCATTACTTGCAATTTTTATACTTGTTTTAGATAAAATGCATAAATTTGTTACACAATATTGATACCCAGCAAAATAACTTTTTTTTTTTTGGGAGGGGGGAGGGGTTCAAGAAACAAGAAACATTTTTAGTTCTTATTTTAAACAAATTTTTTTTAGTTTTTATGTAAAATTAAAAAAAGAAAAAAGTTTTTACATTTTTGAGACAAGCAATATTTAATTATTTAGCAAATATCTATTTAGAGAGAAAAATAAAAAATTTACATTCTTTAAGAAAAGTTTGGAAGGTTAAAAATAAAAAGACTTTTTACATTGTGCTTGCAACATTCTACTGCATAAAAACCTGAAACATTCTACTTTAAGGTGTGGTGTTTTGAATACTTTGGTGTTATTTTGTTGGAAAGAAAGTTCTTTAGCATTTGTGTCATTACAAATGGATCTTTTAAGTTCTATGGTATTCTAGAACGTTCAAACATTTTGTTTTAATGTATCAACGGTATATTATTTTCTAAAAATTTCCTTGCAACTATGTAAGCAAGTCCAAGTGATTAACTTGACATAATGTGAGATCAGAAATCCCATATTAAACACTGCATCTTTTACGAGTTTCAGCTTGGTCACTATGTCGATGAGACTGAATATAACATATGCCAAGCCCTAGGCCAAGGCAGTAATACCAAATGCACTTGTCAAATTTGGTATTAATGTTTTTGTTCCAACTTAAGGGTTGCCCAAGGTTGTCCAACTGAAGTTGATTTTGAAGTGGTGTGCAAACTAGTGGAGGAGGATAAAAGAGTCAGTAGCCGCTGTATAACCTCCACTCTCTGATACTTTCTCACACCAGTGCTGAACTGTCATCATTAATTGGAAAAACTTCTAAAGTTGTGAAGTTAAGTTTCCCACAATCTGAAATAACATGACAAGGACATGTGCTTGCAGATCTGCTTTTTCTCACTCTCCAAAAATTGATTCATTGACTAACTAGATCACTTAATGAATGGTGATGAGAAGTGGGTATTTTATGCAGACCACACACAAAATTGTCAGTGGGTTGATGCTCAAGAGCAGGCAGAGCCAGAGCCCAAAGCAGATCCTCACCAAAAGGAGGTGCTGTTATCAGCATGGTGGGATGTACATCCCATTGTGCAGTTTGAGCATCTTCCTCCCAAAACCACCATAACGCTGTAACAGCTGACTATTACTCTCAACAACTGGAAAAACTCAAGCAGAAAGTCACTCAAATGTGGCCACTAGGGTCACAAAAAAAAAAAAACTTTTTTTTCCTTATTATGCAAAAATGCACAATGGCTTTAACACATTAGAAAGTGGTTAATTCTTTTTTTAAGCAAAAATGCATAATAGTTTAAATACTATTGAAGAAGTACCTTTAAAATAAAATCAATAGTAATTTTTATAAATAACTGTTGACAAGGTCATTAAATTAGTTAAATTTAAGCTTAAGTTTAACTAATTTTTTAAACAAAAAAATGATTATTTTTTCAAAAACTTCTTAATTGTTTAAGATTTCAACTTCAATGAAGTATGGGTTAGCAATGCCCGATTGAGCTAAAACTTCATGAGTGTTATTTTTTAGCCAAGTGGTGTAGTTAAGGTGGTTCCCCATTGTGATTTTCCTGGAAAACTTTTATTTCTATAGTGTTGTAACCACCTAGTTGCCACAGCACCAAAAGATTTATTTAGAGATGGAATGGAAGATCTTGGTCCATTCGCCATATTCTCCAGACATTGCTCTAAATGACCACCACCTCTTTTGTGCTCTGCAATTTTGCAGAGAAGAGCTTTGATGATGCTTGCCAACTTAAAGCTGCCATTTTTAAATTATTTGAGGTGCAACTAGACAGTTTCAACAAGGAGGGGATTCATTCCTAATAAATGGAGAATTGTTGTTGATAATTAAGGTGATTATATTGTAAATTGATTTTGCTTATTCAGAAGATTGTAATGAATTAAACTATATCAAGAAAGTGCAAAAGAACTTTCTTTCTAACCTAATACATTGCATGCTATGCACTAAAAAAAAACTTTTTAACTAAATATTTTGTCAGATAAAAAGTAATTATCTAAATATTGCAAGACAACAAAGAACAATTCTTAATCCTAAGAAATCCAGTTTTTAGAATAATTTATCATCACTGAATAATATATTTATAAACTTGAATGTAATGCTTGTTTTTTTTCTATTATTTAAACAAACCTTTGAGCCATGGTTGGTGGTAAAATTGTGGTTTCATCATCTGAGTCAGAATCAATTGAGATAACTTCAACTTCAGGTTCTTCACCTGACTGTTGAGAAGACTTTGCAATTCGATTAAGTTTTGGCATTTCAGTAGGAATATTATTTTCTGAACTGCATTTAGTTATAACAGGTGTAAAAGCAGTCAAAGGTGATGGTGTTTCTAGAAATAAAAAATCTTTGATAAAGAATTTTAAAATACAAAAAAATGTCTAAAAAAAAAAGTTATGTCATAGAATACAATGAGATACAAAGAAGTTACATTATGCCATAAAATACAGTAGCGTAAAATAAAAAAATTACATAATATCATTATATACAGTGATGTACAAAAGTTTGGATATTATGTTGTTTTTTTTGTTGTAAATTTTTTTCTCTCAGCCCAATTCCATTTAAACACTAACTTTTCACCAAAAAAAAAAAAGAACAAAAAAACTTCCCATTTTAAAGTTATTTCAAAAATTAACAAACTATTTTTGAAATAGATCAGTGTGCAGGTTCATAAATTTGAACTGCAAATTGATCTTTTTACGAGTTGCTTCAAAACTTTTGCATGGGTATATTTTTTAGTCTTAACAAATATTGTTTCAATTAAAAGTTTTTTTGAGCAAAACATTACTTAATATGATTACTAAAATTTTATCAAACTTTATTGTCTAAGAAAGAAAACACTCTGGTTAATCAGATTTCTTAATTTAATCAAATTATTTACAAACTTGCTCATTAACTTACTACAATCCACAAGATCAGGAGGAGGTTTGTTTATTACTTTTGGTGTAGATAACAATTGCTGTGATAATGGTTTCTGAGGATCTAGTTAAAAGTAATACAAAAAAGGACAATTTTGTCTTAAAAATTTGTTTATTTTAAAAATTTGCATTTGTAAATATATTGTTTACAAAGCAGAGATATTTTTAAGAATTCTTTATTAAATTTACCTTGAATTTCATTAAGTGGTCTCCAAGATCCATCTTCAAAGAAAACAATTTCATCACAATCTAATGATTGCTTGATAATACTTGAAAATAGTCTGTTAGAAAAAAATTTGATAAAATAATCAGGAAAATTTATAGGGTTTGAGCTACTTAAATAAAGTTTCAGTATGCAAGCAAACCTAAAAAAGTTTCATAATGCATTGTAGAAGGACTCTTATGCACCAAACTGTATTGTACCACAAACAATTTCAGTATTTTAAAAGTAGGAAATTGTTTGTGGTGCATTTTACAAAATCTTTAACTAAGAAAACTATCAATTTCATATAAGTGTAATTGGCTTGAACATTCCAGCAACCTGCATTTTTAAAAGTATATACAGTGGCAACAACACAAATAGCACACTTTCATGACCAGTTGGTTTTACTTTTAAATGCCAACTTTTTTGCATTTATAGCAATAGCTGTTATTTTTTATAGGATCAACAATGTTCACCTTTTGAAACGGAAATACTCATTTGACATTTATAGCTGTCAAAATTGTTTGTTTTGAGCATTTAAGCGGTTGTGTTTACCTTTTGGCATTATTTTAAATAGCACACATTTACTTTTTATTTAAAAAAACTTAAATTCTTTTATTATATCAAAAGATAATCATTCTATTCAGTATTTAAAGAATATTCTTGTAACTCATTTAGGAAAAAAAAAAATTCATTATCTATCAACTATGGGACAAGGTAAACATGGAACAGATGTTTTTCGAGGACAAGTACAGGCATTTTGAGATCTAGGATTGAACAATTCTGAAATAGCTCGATGATTGGGTTTTTCTCGTAAGAAAGTTATCAATGCCATTAATTTATTTAATGATACTGGTTCATTAAGCAACAAAAGTCTCGCAAACAAAAGACAACTCCCAGAGAAGACGCAGCCATTGCCCATATCGCTAAGCTGAATCCTTTTGTTGGCGCACCAAAAATTAAAGATTAAATTGCTCAAAATTTAAATTTTGATCTGTGTCAACACTGTTAAAAGTCGCTTATGTGAAAATAAGCTATTTGGAAGGGTTGCCCGAAAAAAACTATTGGTCTCAAAGCGTAATCTCGTCAGCCATTTGAAATTTGCAAAACAGCACGTACACAAAGATTTAAGTTTTTGGCAAAATGTGCTTTGGACTGACAAGTCTAAATTTAATCGATTTGGATCCGACGGAAAACAATATGTTTGTTGTCCTAAAACCAAGAACTTAGCCCTTGCTATACTCTTAAGACATGGTGGTGGCAATGTGATAGATTGGGGCAGTTTTTAATGGTGTGGTGTGGGCCCATTGCATAAAATTAAGCACACCGCCAAAAGTGTTAGAATGTGGTTTAATGCTAAGAAGATTAATGTATTGGAGTGGCCCTCACAGTCACCAGACCTAAATCCGATAGAAAATTTGTGGGGGGAAGTTGACTAAAACATAAACCGGTCAACAGCAAAAAATTTAGACCAACTTTGGATTGAAATAAAACCTGCTTGGGACGCCAATATGCCTAAACGATGCCAAAAATTGATCTCATCAATGGGCTGTCAATGTCAAGCAGTTATTGAATCAAAAGGATACCCCACTAAATATTAATTTACCTCTAATAAAGTTTTCTAAATTATTTATACAAAGAACCTCCATAATTTTGGTAGCAAAAGGACGAAATGATAATTTTGTACAGGGTATGCTATTTAAATTGCCCCCTTATTCTGTACTTCTAAATCATTTATAAGATTGTACTTTTTTTTTACCGAAGTTACTCTCTTTTCTTACTCAGTAATGTTATCTTCTAAAAATAATATTTTATTTGGCTGAAAAAGGTTAGATCTCAAAAACTCAGATCTCTGGAAAATATATCATTACATATTGAACATCAATCTGTGCTATTTATTTTGTCGCCACATATATATATATATATATATATATATATATATATATATATATATATATATATATATATATATATATATATGAAGACCACACTGGAAAAACGATCAAGCTACATTTTTGCTTTTTTTGGGTTTTTGCCCCTGTTATATTCGGCTACAGTTTAACTATATAATAATTGACTATATAACTAGAAAACCAATCAAATTATAGAGATATTTAGCTTAAAAAATAAGTGAGCTATGGTTTTTTGAAGTTTAAAATCTAATTTACTCAAAACAGTAAAAATGTAGCTTGATCGTTTTTCCAGTGTGGTCTTCATATATATATATATATATATATATATATATATATATATATATATATATATATATATATATATATATATATATATATATATATATATATATATATATATATATATATATATATATAAAGAAAGGAAAACACACTAGCTTAACTTGTTCATTTGAACCCTAGTGATGATATTACATAAATTCTAGAAACAAAATTGCAGAAACAATTTTTTAAGACTGTAAAAAAAAGCATACCCATCTTTAAACAAATCTGAAAAATGTGCTTTTTTATCACAAACTGGACACACCCAAGATGGTTTCCTAAAAAAACATGCACACATTAAGGTGTAAGAAAAAAAAATTTTTTGATTTCCACAATAAAGGAAACAAACTTTATAAATTTTTTAGCTTTCCTTTTTAGTGGTTAAAAATAAATTTGAAGGTTTATACTTTCTATTTAACTTAACCATTTTTAAAGTTTTAAAGGGACTGTTCTTAAAGAAATTTATATTTTGAGTGTAAAAACAGTCATTTATATAAAACCATAAAACTTCTTCAAACACATCAATTCCTGGTAGATATGATTTTAAGAATATTATACTCCTGGTTTGGTACTCCTGGTGGTGAATAGTTACGGAAATGAAATGTAACTATTTATCATATGTTCAAACTAATAATTAAAAAAATATAAAAACTAAACCTTTCATTCATTTGTAAATATGTTGCACCATCAAAACATTGTAAATGATGGCAGTTATTAGCACGACAAGGATATATCATACGTGTTTTTCCTATCTTAAAATTTTTTAAAAATAGTTATTAAAAATTGTTTTTAAAATAAGCTAAAAAAGATTTAAAAACCAAATATGACAAAATGAAATTCTCTTACAGGACAACACAAAGAGACTTTCAAGCTTGTTAATGCTATCTCACTATCAGGATCTTGTCGCAATTTTTCTGTAACTAAAAATTATATAAAACTGTTTGTAAAAATTTAGTTTACCATGTTGTGAATACATTATAAACTAAATTTTTGTGCTATGGTTAACTTTTGGTGAATCTCTTACAAATTCTTACTGATGCTTTTTCAACCAAAATGAACTGAAACAGAGACATTTTTTTTCTTTCTTAAAAAACAAATCTAAGCAATCTTTTGTATGAAAAAATTGCAAAGAAACTTACTGAATGCTTTAGTATGCTCTGGAGATCGTTCTGGTTTATTATGCAACTGTTGAATGAGTGCTTCACAATGTACTGTTTTTACCAAATGCACTGTTGCAGTAAACCTCTAGTCAGAAAAAATAAGCATGGAACAAAATCTAATTTAGTTTCTTACAACATTAAAAGAGATTTAAAGTGATTGTAAAACAATACACAGATGATGAGATTATGTATACAAATTCAAATTGTTTTGATTTATAAAAATCTTTAAAAGTTGTTATTAAAGTTAATATTGTGCCAATTTAACATGTTAATTGTGAAAAAATGTATGACTTAAATCATAAAAGGAGAAAGTAACAGGGATTGATTGGTGCACCTCCATTCATCAAATAAAAATATGCTTAAACTTCTACCTGTCCAAGATCAGATGGCATCCATTGCACACTGATTTGATTAGACTGTAGGGAAGAAATATTTGAAGGAGTTATATTTATAGGCCGATGAGGTTTACGAGGTTCTTGGTTTTGTGCATTAGGGGGTGGTTGACCCTTAAAAAAAAAATATGTTAGCATAAGGCACATAACTTTTTTTTTTTTCTATGAAAATCATTTATCTGGTGCAGATGAGAGACAAACAAAACACACAAAATATTCCAGTACTAGGTTACACTCACTGGTATAAGACATGGCTTATTATTTGCAATGACCTTTAATCTTGGTGGATATACATCTTCCTGGATACAACTTGTTTCAGAAAGACAAAACCTAAAAAAAATTTTTTAGCTGCTTAATATAAAATCTATGGTTACTAAACTGACTATAGCATGAATTAAACATTTCCTCTTTGTATCCTATATCATCTGGTTGAATTTTAGCAGTCACAAAATGGAAAATTTTGCTAAAACATTTTGATGAGAAAAAAATAAAAAAGTAAGAGAAAAAAAAAAAAAAAAAAAAAAAAAAAAAGTTTAATTATGATGTAATAAAGTCAATAAAAATGATTATAAATCTGATTGAAATAAATAATGTAACAAATAGCTTTTAAATTATTTGATCAATATTTTAAAACAAACACCTCATCTAATAAAAAAAAAAAAAAAAAAAGCTAAGCTTAAAAAAAAAGAAGCAAAAAAAACATGCTACAAAAGTTAATAAGTTAAAATTTATTTCAAACTTACAGTGAATATACATTTAAAAAAAAACAACAAACTCTTTTTATAAAGCAGTAATAAGAGTATTTATCATAACATAACTACCTTAAATGTACTTGCACTCCATACTCTAAGATAGATTTCATACTGTAAGATCTAAAACAATTCATAAGATATGATTTACAGCAAAGACCAAAATGAAAATAAATAAGTAAATAAAAAATAAAATAAACATGAAAATCAATTGAAAGCAACCTGTTTTGTATTTCACACATTGAAAAATATTTGTAATGTATAAAATCTTTTTTTTGTTTTTGTTTTGTTTTAATTTTATTTCAAAAATAAGTTTCAATATAGTCATAATGAAAAAAAATCCCTTTATAATCAATAACCTTTTACCATGTTGTCAGTTTCAAATACCATCCCTGAAGAATGATATTGATTTGAACTCAATATGATACAAGGAAATTTTCAACATTTTGCCAGCTTGTAGATAATTGGTCTCTTAGAAAATGCTCAGTGGAGCGAAAGAAATATTAAATAAGATAAAATTCTCTTTCAAATCATCTATAAAATATAGTGACTATAACTTAATTTGTATAAATAACTTAAGATTTTTTGTAATTTAATTTGTGTAATTAGCTTAAAGTTTAATGACAAAATGTTTGCACACTCCTGACAACATAAATGGAAAAAAGCACTTAAGAGCAAATTCTGTTTTCATTAAAACCCATTAAAAAATGTAATAACCAAGAATGAATTTAAAACTAACTTTAGCTTTTCTTTAATGTAGATTGCTATATTAAAGAACAGCTAAAGTGATTGAAAATTACCAGATAGGCATGAAATCAAAATATATCACTGACTGATAAAATTAAAACTTGCAATAAAAAAAAGTTAGAAGCAAGCAATATATGGATGTATGCATGTATGCGTGTATGCATGTATGTAAAGATAAGTAACATATTCACAATCAGTCACAAAAGTGTATACGTCAAGATGTTTGTAAAAACTGAAAAAGCCATTTATTTCACAATTTTAATGATTTTTCATGCAAAGGAGACAATTTTTCAACATTTACCTTTGATGTTTTGTTAAAGGTTTAAGGTATAATTAAAAATGCATTTAACACAAATATCAAATAGCTAGTATAAAGCTAAAAGATTTACAAAATATATATCATGTGAAACATATGTAAATATTATTCTGTTAACCAATATATGCCTGAATATATTCTAATTCATAAATGCATTCTAATTAAATAACACATATATGAGACATCTGTTTTTTGTGCAAGCAATGACCGAAGAGACTAAAGCACCAAGGAACAACCTGTATGTTAGATTTAAAAAATATTGGCCTGACAATGTCAGTGTGCAATTAAGATATTAACTCTTTAAATAGATTTAATTGGTGATTAAGTTCTGGACTTCACTCTACAACAGCCTCATGCTTACTATAAGCATAGGTTTCTAGCAGATGGGTTATATTTATTGATGCTTGAACCCATCAACAAAAAACTGACCTTGATGACAGAGGAGAGAAAAAATGTTAAAAAGTACTTGAAAGTACATATAACATGTTCTTTCAAGCAATCAATACTTTGAAATAAAAACATTCTGAAAAGTTTTGAAAAATGTAAATACCAAATAATATTGAGATACACAAGCTACATTTACACAGACAAAAAAATCTTCAAAAATTAATCTTCCCTTTATTTCCCTAGCAACCTTAAACTGAATTTTGCTACAATTTAAGTACTTTTTTCCTTTTATACGGAGCTTCTATTGTAAAATTCCTTGAGTGTTGAGATGTTTGCCTCACCTTTGAGTCATTAACTTAATTCGATGTTGTGCATTATGAAAGATAAAGCAATAAAAATAATGAATATCAAGTGTGAGGCTGGCTTTAATAGTGGTACTTGCTAAAGCACTTATTAGCAAGTTTTATTAAAACCTGATACAAATTGACAATGTTTTATTGCACTATTTTTTGTTTTTTATTATATAAGCTACTAGCTGACCAAAATGTACATAACAGAGAAAAAACATTAATGATACAGGTATTGGTGAAGTATCCCTATCCAGAGGATATATCTTACTTTGATGTAAAGAAACAAGACATCAGAGATAATTATTGATAAAAATATTCAGCTGCATGAGTTAATTGGGAAAAACAGCTGATACCTGATTTCTTCCTAAATTTTAGCAAGATATGATATTCTTGTGATAGGTCTTGAATTTCTGATGGTACATTTGTGTATCTTCATCCCAGTTTCAAGTTTTTTAAGGATTTTGTTTCAAATATCCAATGCATAAAAAATTGTGCAGAAAAAAATATCTGCCTAGCTAAAGACTTCTAGGCAGATAGTCAAATTAAAAAGCAGAGACAGCATATTATGATGGTGGCTAAGGATGGCAGGAAGTTTTTAGAAAAAAAGTAGACTAAAGAAAGATTTAATTAAGTGGAGAGCCCTAAGCAATAAGCATGACAGCTATTTTTTCAACACTTTTTTTTAAGTATTTATTTTAAAATGATAGAAAAATTGGATAACTATTTTAAAAAATGCAAACCTACACCTAGCACTTCCCATAGGTTTAGAGATCTCAAATTTGGTTATTATCTTCTACTCTGGGTATGTAACCAGGATATATTCCACATATTTTGATTCTGTGAAAAAAATTTTTTTTGAGACAATTTACTGCGTATATTTGATAAGTTCCTGATAAGGGGAATGAAGTTGGCAAAATTTGTGGAGTGCAAGTTCAAGTAGATGGAGCATCAAGACATCTCCAAATCTTTTTCATTATCAATACTCAGTTTTTCTCCAACAGCAAAATAATTCTAATTTTGCTAGCAGCCCTAAAAATTCATGCAAGGTAAAAGGCTAATGATATTCAAAACATTTAATGCAAGCAATCTTTAAAGACAAAACTAACATTTGCATGAGAGGAAATTACTCCAGATACAACAAAAAACCTTGTGTTATCACTGCCTAAAAGCTTGCATACAATGCTTGAGGCAAAAGGAGGGCAAACATCTTACTAAATATTTTTTTTTTAACTTAAAAGTCATGTACTGTTTGGTTTGCTTATCAAAATAATTAAGATTTTTTCAAATGAAAATTTAATTTTTATTTAATTAATTAACATTTTTATTTCATTTAACTAATATAGATTGTTTCAAATGAAAATTTCATTTTTATTTCATCTTTGTTAATTTTGTCATCATTTTTATTCTGCTATAGATATAAATGTACTATATCTTTATACATGCATAATGCACACTTGTTGTTTCAGCCTATCTTTTGAATACAGTTTTTGCGATAAATTCTATACAAATAGCAAAAACAGATTCTTAAAATTACTTGTAACAACAATTTTTAATACTTTATTTTTTACGTAAAAAGGAATTTACTAAAAAATGTCTTATTTACCTTGAACTTGTGATAAGTTGCGTTTGGTATGGAGTTAAATGATAAACAAAACTCATTTCTTGATAACCAGCCACTGTTTTCTGAACTAAATATATAAGAATACACTTAAATATAACATTTTTTTCAATTTGTTAACAAATGAATTTTTTTATTTTTAAAGTTACAACATAAATTTATCTTTAAAAAAAAACTCTAAGAACTTGTTATTTTGATATTACTGTTACTTTGGATGGAGAATTAAAAAAATTTTTGCACATGAGTAGCATAAGCAGAGGAGAAACAACTATTTTTCACAGACTTTATCTTACTTTCACAGACTATATCTCACAGACTTTATCTAACAAAATAAGGATTATTTCCTTTATTTATTAACACAGAGTAACTATCTGTAAAACAATTACAGATACCAACTTACCTAAACTAGTAGGTTTAATTAGAACATCAATGATATCATAAAAAGGTAAATGAATAAATCGCACATCAGGATGAATTGGCACAGGAGAGTGTAAAGAGGCAGTTGATGGATATGAAGTTGGCTGAAGTTGTTGACTGCTGTGTGCATGATGAAACACACTGGAATATTTTGTTCTAAAAAATAGTATAAACTTAGCATATATATAAATTAGATTGTTTAAAGCAGGCTTCATCTGGATTCAGCTGACTACAGCATATCATAATAGTAAACCACACACCTAAACTTTAAAACAGTACAAGGACTTTTAAATGAATCATTTAATTTTGCCATTTTTACATTTTTTTTTTTTTTTTTTTTAATATTAAATATTGATATTAAAGAACCAAACTTACATAACTGAAAGTCAAACTACAAACACTAAATTATTTGTTAAATACACTAAATAATTTAGCAAATTAAACTAGATAATTTTAGTTTAAAAGTTTTAAATAAGATTCATGTTGTAACTCAAAACATTCAAAAAAATTTATTTTTAATACAAATAAGTTTCAGAAATTGAAGATTGTTGCAGCATGAAAGATCTCTTGAAAATAGTACAACAAATAGAGTCCCTAATATAGAGCTAATATATGCAGTTTCGAAAAATATGGCTTTTTCTAAATATTTCTCTAATGAACAACTTTAAATTTTTTTTTATAAATCATGTTAAACAATATGATGTAAGTTGCATTTTCTTGATTAAAAAAAAAAACTACAAATTTATTGTTAAATCATACTATGTATACTAAACATGTTTGCATTTGTTCAGTGAATAACAAAGTAGTTTTAAACAAGTACTATGACCTTCGAGCTAAGAAGAATTGAACATCTGGATTCAAACTTCTATCAAATCATCAGGCTTTCACAGTTCCAATTTAAAATGTTTGTGAAGTTAAATTAGTAATTAGTGAAAGCTCAAACCTGATAATAGTACATCAGTTTCTTTAGTTATGCTATCGGAGGCAATTATTTGCACTTTTTACCACATGGTTATTTGCTCTTCAGCACCACAAGTAAACTGAGAAGATTCAATTTTTAAATAAAAATTCATATTATGATAGCCTACTTTAAAAAAGTTAGTTTTTATACCACTCAAAGAAATTATACATTTTACAAGAGGTAAATTTTCTTTCAGTTACCATAGGCTTTTCTTTTGTTAATTATTTAGAAAATAAAATGCATTTAGAGTTTTTGGCATTTTTTGAAACAGACTATTTTTAAAAAATTGCTGTTAGAATTAAGAAACTTGCTTTTTATTCCAACTCTATAAATTTCTTCATTCAAAACCAACCTTTAATTCTCTCTGAAATCCTCATACAGGTTTATGCCCTAAAATACTCTGCAGTTTACTTAAATGCAAACTTGATATTTTGTAATTTAAAAATTTGAAGATTTGTGCCATATAAATAAAACTTCTAAAAAGACTTACTAGCATTTCATCAAAGAGATGTAGTAGTGATAAAAATATCAGTATAATTGATGTACTGCTTACTTGCATAATTGAGGTTTTCACTGTGCTTATTTTTTTAAAACAAGCACAGTAAAAACCTCACATATGGTAGTCAATACACATCTTGGGTATCACCATGATTATTTTTTTAAATAATGCATGTTACCTAAGAACACTTTTAAAATAGAAAAAGGGCTGCTACACACTACATAAAAAGGTCTTATATTAGCCTTACATCCCAAGTTACCATGGGTTATCATTATCATTAGAGTTAGCAACATCCAGACCTTATCACTAAAAATTCTCCTTTCAACCTGCTTTAAAGTATTTACAAAGAGACATAGAAATTTTGGTAAATACTTAAAATAGAAAAATAAGGAACTGGGGTTGTTCATATTTTAGTATATATATTTATTTAAAAAAATTAAACACTGAGTTTGTTAATACAGATATGAACTTCTAAACCAAGATACTTTTAAACCTTGGTACAGCTGATAACTTTGTATCTGCTATCACAAACTGATACAAAATATATAAAAGTAAAAATGAATGAATAGGTCAAAATAAAATAAAACTCACTTTTGTGATGAGGATATATCTTTATACTGATTACTAGATCTATTAAGATAACTTGGAGAATCATCATCTTCCTCTCTTGGATACTGCATATATGGCTGAGAGGAATATGTTTGTAAACTTCCAGCGTTCCCCATTGCTATTTCAGGTATTTCTACACCACCAGGTGGGTACCGCTGATGATATAGTGCTAAAATTCTATCACGAACTTTTTCCCTATTAGGAGCATTTGTTGAAGATTTTAAAAGACTGACAGCTCTACCAAGTAGTTCATGCTTACGACCTGATCGTGACCTTCCACATGCTCCTAAGAGAGTTTGAAGCTCAGCAATCCGAAATGACATTAACATGTTCTATGTAAAAAATAATTGAAAACAAAAAAAAAAAAAACTTTTATAAACCTATGTTTAAAAAAAAGTTAAGTTTATTCATCCATTCACAGAGATTTCAATTGTATTAAATAACAGTATCATAATCCTGAGACATTTGGGAGTAACATAAGACATTGTACAAAGATTTACTTAAGGAGTTAACTAATATTTAAAGTACTCAAAGTACTCCAGATTACAATACCTTTAAAAGTGAAAAAAAACTTACTTTAAGATCCTCTGCTTTTCCATCACGACTACTCATCTTAAGCTTATATTTATCATTTATACATATTTATACTTGCTAGATGCATAGATTTTGCTTTATTCAGTTATTAGTATTATAATTAAACAAAAGTGTAAATGGGGACGTTTTATAGGGAAGAGACATTCATATATATGCATATATATATATATATATATATATATATATATATATATATATATATATATATATATATATATATATATATATATATATATGCATTTGTAATATATAGGTTTAAATACTTTATGTGCGGATTATGATAATGTTTTACGGTATTAAATTCGTTTTGGAATTTCGGAAGAGTTCATTTTTACTAAAGGCCTGGTAGCTACTATTTGCTGTTTTAAAATAATCCGCCCCTTTAAACCAAAAAATCCACCCCTAAAAAATCCATCACCAAAAAAATTTATTCAGAATTCAACCCAATAGTCCCATGCCATAATTATAATTTAAAAGTGATAAACGAATTCATTGTAATTTTAGACTAATTCGAACTGCCACAAATATCTGATTCTTTACTACGATTTCAAGCAAATTATTCATTGATCTCATGTGTTGGGTAATTAAATTTGTGTTTAGAGGGAGAAAGATATCGTGCACTTATCTTTCTTTATCCTTTGCCATGATAAACTAGCACGCAGGTTTAAACTAGCTCTTTGCCACGGCCCGGAAAACTTTTTTTAGCAGTCTGAAAGAAACTTCAAAAGTAAGTCAATACTTTATCACCAAAAAATTTCTCCCTCAATTTAAAAATCAATTTAGAAAGGTCCATTTGAAATCTTTTAGATTATTATTTGTATATTTCAAATTTTTAGGTTTTTTAAATTTGACACCTTTAATTTGTTTTAAATTTAGCACCTTTTATTTCTACAATTAATAAAGCTTCAAAGAAATATTTTGAAGACTGTCATTTAATTTTACGATTAGAATTTTATAGGTATTTTAATTTTAAGATGTTTTAGATGAAATAGGAATTTTTTTACTTATCTAACTTTGTTTATAAGGGGAATTTCTGTGTTACTCATGACCATTTTGCCTACGGTAGTATTAGTCTTGTTTTTATTAATTTTATGATTAAAAACCTCCATAATATGTTTTTTTTTGGCTACTTTTTATAAAATTTTTATATTCTTCAGCTTTATTTGCTTAAAAAGGCTATAAGGGGTGACTATGTGAGCGTTTGTGCACGCTTTTTTTCTTCACCTCGAGAGATACCTTTGAGTTGCTTACCATCAAACTTAGAGCAGTATTCATCACGATGAATGCAACATCAAACGTCTTAGACCCAGGGGTGCAAGTAATTGAGATCTGTAGCCCATCACCAGAATTACGAAGTTCCATCCATTTGAAAGTCTATGACTAGGTGTGTCAAACTATCAGTGATGGGACACATGATCATTATATACTTCAACTATTGGCACGCGATATTTATAAATATCTAATTTGTCTGAGTAGCATCGCGATTCTTACGTCTGCGGAAGATCACCGAATGAGCCGGGATGGAAGGGTCGGTGCCTAGTTAATTACTCAAAGTTTGGTTGTGTGCAGAATTGAGATGGATTTTTACCAAATACGGTTGAGAGGGTAGCATTTGATCCAGTTGTAGCTTCAACGTCTGCACCGCTCTGTAGCAGAGTTAGATTTCACGACTTAGACTGGTCATCACAACTCTCTTGGAGCCAAGAGATTGTACCCCTTCGGACATTGTAAGGTATTTTGAACGCCCCAATGTTTATAATAGGAACTAAGACTCTGAAACTTTTCTATGATCTCATGTCCGATGTTGTTAACAAATATGGTGTTCACATCAGTCCCACGTGGGAGTTTTACATCTTTTAGGAGCTTTACTGTACCTGGCACTACAACGCAATTATTTTCTGGAGTTGGTAAGCAAGTTAAGAGCGTTTGATCAGATGTTGTAACCATGTCGAGTTGCGACTAATTGCGATGAGTTAATTTAGTGTCAAATGTTGAAGATTAATGTAGAATCATGTAGAAGAAATGGTAGCATAAGTTCCGGATATTCCTCTAGAATACAAATCAGATTACATTTAAATGGCAACTCAAAAGATTAACTAAATGGATAAAAGACTGAAACGCGTACTGGTATGACTAAAAATAAACTTTACAATCACCACAAGAGCCTATGGGTGTTATCTCATTTCACGTAAACAGGCTGTAAATGTAGCCAGCGTGAATGCCTTATAGTTCGATCCGTTGGTGACTCAGTGTCTGATGTGACAACCACTAGCTCTTCGCGAACTAATTTATATTGGGACCCATCAGTTAAGAGTACAATTCAGCCTGATTTCTCTAACGGGTCACATTTTTAGACTAATATACCTTTAGTGACCATACCGGGTTGTTTGCTTCACGGCACTATATTATCACTAAAAAAAAAAACGTCTACCCTCTAGTTCTCAAGGGTGAAGTACCGAAAGTTTTCTAATATTGGAAGTAAAGGCTTCTCAAGATCCATGGTACGTACTATTTCTGAAAGAGTGGGTTTTTTCTGCAACTGTCTTAGATCTTATTGCCTCTGAAATTTTCTTCCTTGCCAGATAAGTTGCATCATTGTTAAAGGTATGCACAATTTTAGGTAAAGCTCACAACCATTCAAAACAAAGCTCGGACGAGTCTTTAGGATTCAACAAAAGCTCCTCTACATATTGATGTCCAAAAAATCTCTCAGAAAATGTCTAGTTGAATCTTTCTACTACACCTCGGTCTCTATGTGTGTTTACTATAGCGCGACGCACCTTCACATTGTGCTTGGCTAGCAACTGATTAAAGGTACCCATGAACTCACAACCTGTGGCAAGTTTAGCCAAGTAAGAAGTCTTCACCAACAAGTTCCAGTCAAACCCGCAGCAACTTCAGCAGAGCTCTTATCTGTCGGGCATTTATCATCATTATAACGTGAGGCGATGTTGGCAATTGTCAGCACGTATTTATAAGCTTTTTAGTAGATCGGCCTTATAAACACAATTACGTTGACTTCATTAAAAATTGGCCTTAGAATATACGGTGGAGTTGGGAAATATAGGGTAAAACACCTCATGTTCACCATACGACCTTGTCTTCGCCACTCGGTCACTAAAAAACATGCAGAGCAAAAATTAATTGCTGGAAAGTTCAGAAATTGTATCTAAAAAAAACTTTGATGTTCTCTTTATAACTGACGAAAATTTGGCAATTGTAACTTCCAAAATAAAGGCACAAAATTTTCTAGACAAAAACTGTCGTAAAAAATCCTTAATGCTTAATGACAAATTTTAGATAACCATTCAAAAAGCATGTTCCCAGACAGCCTACGAAACTGGGCCAGAATTCCGGCGAATCATCGCACGCCGTGACGACTAGATTAGTAACGGGCGAGTACTGCCCGAGTCTTGCATGCTTCTGGCGAGTAGTCGTACACCATTGCGATGGCATTTGTTATTGGGCCAACACTGGCCCGATTGTGGCGGCTACAGAGTTCTGGCCGAATGTCGTTTTGCCATAACCGTCATTATTTTGAATATTTTCTGCGTCATCCATGATGATTTTATAGACGCGAAGCTAAATGCTTACAAGATATATCTCGCAAATTTCTTGCTTTTGCTGTTTTTTTATTATGCTATTATTACAATACGTATTGTAATAATAATAGCAAATGTACGTTTGCTTTTAAAAAATATTGCTTTTTTGTGAAAACGAATATATACATTTTTATAATACATTTTTTTTTGTTTTAAGATGAATTAAAGAATTTTGAATAATACATTTTTTTTGTTTTAAGATGAGTTAAAGAAAAAATTAAAGCATATAATCGAATAGTTATGATATATTTTTAAATTAAATTGTTAAATAGTAGTTGTCGTCGTCGTCGTATATATATATATATATATATATATATATATATATATATATATATATATATATATATATATATATATATATATATATATATATATATATATATATAATAATAATAATAATAATAATAATAATAATAATAATGATAATAATATTATACATGTTTATTTTCCATTTTCAGACTTTCTTAATAAATTTTAAACAACTTTAAAAGCAATTTTACATTTAGTACTTGGTACCAGGCTACTAAATTTAAACTTGCAAAATTTTTTTTAAATTTCAAATATTTTATTCAAATGATCAAATTAAAGATGAATAAAAAAAGTTGGAACACATCTAAAATGGCTAATAGAGATGTATATACTGAAGAAAATATAGCGGAGACTGTTGCAGATGTAAAGAGGTAAGCTTAAACTATATTTTCCTTTACGAAATGTCACTATTTGTTAACCTTTGCTATAAGTCTTACTGCCTAAGAAGCTACATACTTTATTATTTTTTAGCTGTTGAAGAAGCGCAATTGGTACATTAAAGCATTATTGCATTCATAGAATAACCTTGGAAGAGGAGATTTGTGGAAAAGCCCGTATGGTCAAAAAAGTGGGACACCACTTTTTTTACCAAAGCTGAGGAACAAGTGTTGATTAACTGTATAATCACCGCACAAAGGAGAGCTCATCCTGTCACCTAAGACACCATCATGTTACTTGTGTCCCGTCTATTGTCAGACGAATGTTTAATGGGGAAAATAAACAGGGATAGATCTTATCAAATTGGTAAATGAGGGTCGTTAAAACCTGAGATAAATGGTAATGTGTAACAACAAGTAATTAAACAGTGGTTCGTGGACACAAAAGTAGAAGCTACTTGATGGAGAAAGACTATTTAGATATCCAAAATGAACCAAAGCGCAATTTTAACTTTGATGAGTCCGGGTTTCAATTTTCACCCTGAGCTGGAAAAGTCTTGGTTGAAAGAGGATCAAAAAATGTTCCTTATGCCACGGAAGCTAAAGACAAAGGAAGAATTACAGTTTTTGGTATGTAAACTTATACTAAATTTATTGCTTATCTTTCTGTTATTTCTTTAATGCTTTAATTATTTATAATATAGCAATATAAGTTGCTTTTAATTTTACATATCTTAGAGCGTAAAAGCCTAGCATGAGAACTTATCCTATAGGTTTTTCTTTACAATTTTCTTTGCACTTTTACTACAGCAAATATTGATGGTGACAGATCTTTTCCTCCCCCTCTTACTATATATGCTAACCAGAGAATCCCCATAGCTATTTACCAGTCATTGCCTCCAAATTTAGTAGCTATTGGTAAATCTGCTAAAGGTTATATAGATTATAAAGTTCTCTATGAATATTTATGCAACGCTTTTCACCAGTGGCTGACAGATAATAATACTCAAAGAAAAGTTATTGTTTGGACCAACAAACATTAAATTTGGAACCAATTTTATTTAGTGAAGAAGCTCGCAGATTAACAAATGATTTTTATGCTCATTCCACCTAACAAAACTTATTTCATGCAGCCACTCGACGTGGAACTATTTGGCATCATGAAGAGTGGCTGGACGAAGATTATGGACGCTATCTGCCTCGCCAATCCTAATGAGTATATGTTTTAAAAGAAAATTTCGCAGGCCAACTAGTGGTAGCAGAGAGGAAGCTAATGCCATCAGCTAACCCTAAGAATAAGACTAAATTGAAAAAGTCAGTTGTGCAATACACTTCTGATTCTGGTAAGAACATCTTAAAATTAACTAAAGTCTTCCTACTTATCCTACTTATTCCTACTTATCAGTTCTTTTATAACGTAACATCAAAATATCTTGAGCTTTAGGCTACCCCAAGCCTATCAATTAATTGCAATATTGGTATAAAATGTGTTAAACTTAGCTTTATTTTTCAGGTAATACGATGTCATTGAGCAGATGCAACGAAGTTTGACGTGGTGAAACTACTTGAGTAAGGATCAAAAACAAATTTTCAGTTATAAAGCATACATAAATTACATTTCAGTTATAAAGCATGTATAAATTTTTTTAGATATCATTCTTTTGTTTGTCTTTTTAAATTTTAAAAATACATTTAATTCAAAAAACGGCTGAAAGAATATATTTTTTTTAAAAAAAACGCATAGGCAAAAATGTGGAGTGCGAACATAGGGAACACGCCAGTGGCCGCCGTTTTTGATTTTCGAGGGCTAAATCTCCCTTATTTATTATTGTAGGTCATTCTTTCTAAGAGCATCGTAAAGAGCAATCTTATCTCTATACGATCAAACTTCGAGCACGATAATTTATCAAAAAGCGAAGGAGGAAATAATTTTTATATGGGACAAGGTCGAAAAAATTGACGAACACTGGGTGTTTTACCCTATCTTTCATTTATGAGATATGTGATTTCAAAAATGTCATTTTTTTTCGGTTACTTTCTTTTCATTTTAGTTTTGATGTTTTTTTAAAAATACTGAGTTTCAAACTTTCAATTTTGATTTAGATAAAAAAAAAAAAAAACGCTATACTTTTTAACTAAATTTTAACAGAACTTCTATTCTTAATTGCATAAGATAGAGCAACCAATTTAACAATTAGTTACTAACGGCGACCGTATACATGTTTTCATCGATACAAGTTACTTTTTTTATATGCTGCATGTTTTTTTATGATTAAGTTGTAATTTCGGAAAGTTCTAGAACATTTGATGACGTTAGGGATTTAATAGCTTTAATAGATTTACCAATAAGAATTGTAAATATGTGTTTGTGGTGATTTATGACGGTTTGTGGAAGGATATTTTGGGAAAAGCATGGGGTATATATAAAGGAGAAAATTTGTAAAAAGGCAGAGTTAGTTAGAAGAGAAAATTATTGCTATTTAGTGACTTGTTGATTGCGAGAAAAAACTACAAGCTAACCGGGCCATGGAACCAAGTATGAGATTGTTTGATATGTTTGAAACGTATGATGGCACTTCGGATGCTGCTGTTTGGATTCAACGAACAAAAGTGATTGCTGAAATTCAGAACTTAAAGCTTGAACTACTTTTTCCGATTCTTCTCAGAGAAGCTGCTTATGCAGTGTACGATGCTTTAACCGCGGAAGTCAAAAAAGATGTAGTGGAAGTCGAGCGTGTGTTATTAGCGGCGTTTTCTATAGATGCCTACACTGCATATGAACTATTCACAAAACGAAAATTATGTGACGAAGAAAAAGTTGACGTGTTTTTAGCTGATTTAAGACGATTAGCCTATCTAGCTAAATTACCAGAGGAGTCTGTGCATTTGGCGTTTGTTGTGGGTTTGCCAGAAGTCTTATCATCAAGATTTCGAGCCGTAATGGACCCGATTGATAAAATGTTATCCAGAGTGAGAGCTGCTATGAACTGTGCAAATGTGATTGACAGTGATGCTGTTGGCGCTGTGTCTAGACGCCATGCTACAAAAACTGCGTTAGTGTGTTCGAAGACAATTTTGAATAAAAAATTCCTGCCCAGAAGTCAATGTAGGTACTCAAACTCTCAAAAGGTAGTAACGTTTGAAGGAAAGGTTCATCAGTGCACTGGGTCAGCGGTCGTGATTCTTGAGGTTGATGGCATTAAAGCACGTGATCAGGTTATTTTAGTGGATTTCCAACCGTTTAGAGTCGATATGATGCTTGGAATGAGTTCCATTAAGTTACTAGGAGGAGTATCCATCTCTCCTTTGGGAAAAGCGAAGTTCGGATTAAGTTACTGTGGAGCAACGGCTTTGAACAAGAACAAAGTCAAGAAAATCGAAATAAAAAAGAAAGATCATGAAGCAGTTTTTAATGGTGCTGAATGGAGAGTCAAATGGAAATGGAGATATGGAGAAGGCCCCAACCGATTGTATAATAAAGTGGCACAGTACGGAATTCCACAATACGCTAGAGCAGACTATGAAAACGAACTACAGGAATGGATTGATCGGAAATGGCTGTTAGAGTACAACGAAAATGAATTGGGGCCGCCCAAAGGGCAGATTCCGTTAATGGCTGTCATTCAGAGAAACAAAGACAACAAAATCCGACCTGTTCTAGACTGGAGAGAAGCTAACGATTTAATTGAGGCATACACGAGAGATGCAGATGTGTGTGTCGAAAAGCTTAGAGAATGGAGAAGGATGGGTAACAAACCAGCAATCATCGATTTACGCAAGGCTTATCTTCAACTAAAAACTGATAAATCTCTTTGGCCGTTCCAAACAGTGGTGTTTCGAAATAAAAGGTATTGCTTGACACGACTTGGTTTCGGATTGAATGTTGCGCCAATGATCATGAAATCCGTTGTGAGTGCCGTCATTGATCAAGACGAATTAGTGAAGAGGGGAACGTCCGCTTATGTAGACGACATTTTCGTAGACGAAAGTGTGGTGAGTCTTGATTATGTCAAGAGGCATTTTTTGAAATATGGTTTAGAGAGTAAAGATGGTGAGCAGATTGATGATAATGGAGTTCGTGTGTTAGGATTGTGTGTGCGCAAGGTTGGTAACAAACTGATGTGGTCCAGAGGGAATCGAGTTGATGCTATCTCGCAAAAGTTAACCAGGAGAGTTGTGTTTTCAATCTGTGGACAGTTGGTAGGACATTTACCCGTGTGTGGTTGGTTGCGAGTGATTTGTAGTCTCTTGAAGAGGAAAGCTGTCAGTCTGACGACGGGTTGGGACGATGATGTTTGTGATGAGAACGTTAAGTGGGTGCTTCAGGAAGTATTTGCTGAGGTGGAACGCTGCGAGCCTGCTTGTGGTGATTGGGCTGTGCGTGGTGATGAGGGAAAAGTGTGGGTTGATGCCAGTTCTTTAGCGATTGGTGCTCTTATTCAAGTTGGGGAGACTACTGTGGAGGATGCAACATGGCTGCGAAAAGAAACGTCTGATGTTCATATAAACATGGCAGAACTAGACGCTGTGATACGGGGAATGAATATGGCTCTGATGTGGAAGCTGAAGAAAGTGACTGTTTTTACCGATTCCGTGACTGTGTACCACTGGGTTTCTGACGCCCTTACGGGAAAATCAAGGTTGAGATCAAAAGCGACGGGGGAAATGCTGATTCGAAGAAGACTGAGCGTGTTGCAACAACTAATTGAAGAATACGATGTTAGCGTCGAGGTGAAACTCATTCCTTCTAAAGATAATTTGGCCGACGCATTAACTAGAGTTCGCAGCAGATGGCTCAACAAACTGACTGTGCCAGAGTGTCGGAATAGTTGCATGGGAGTCGCAGCTACGAAGGCTGAAGCTATTTCCAATATACACAAAAGAACTGGACATTTTGGAGTGAATCGAACGTTAAACTTTGTTCGTAAAACAATTCCGACTGCTACTGAAAACGATGTTCGAAGTGTGATAAAAAATTGCGAACCATGTCAGTCAATAGATCCAGCGCCAATACGGTGGGAAAAAGGAAAATTGGATGTTAAAGGAAACTGGGAGAGATTGGCCATGGATATCACGCATTATGGCACTGACAAGTTTTTGAGTCTAATTGATTGTGGACCTTCAAAATACGCGTTGTGGCGACAATTATCGAGCTCATACGGAAGTGTTGCCATAGTCCGAATACTCCGTCTTGTTTTTTGTGAACGTGGAGCACCGTCTGAGATATTAACTGACAATGAGCCAACATTTAAGACTAAAGAGATAAGGAGTTTCCTTGATAGTTGGGGAGTGCAAATTAGATATAGAGCCGCTTATTATCCTGAAGGAAATGGAATTGTGGAAAGAAACCACCGTACGATCAAGAGAATAGCAGAACGATCAAAAATGTCGATACCGGAAGCACTATATTGGTACAATGTCTCAGCCGACAAAAATGGTGCAAGCCCGATGGGCAAAATATACAGCTACCCCATTGGTGTGAAAGGATTGAAAAAAGAGAATCTTCCTGCACGAAATGTCCTGAACGAGAGATTTCGAATTGGCGATAAAGTCTGGCTGAAACCACCAAATGCGAGGTGCCATACAAAGTGGCAACCAGCTACGGTAACTCGGAATGCGTTAAACCAAACCGTAGAAGTGAACGGCATTCCGCGTCATGTGAAACATGTTAGACCTCGAACTGATACTCAGCCCTACATTATCCCTGATGAGGAAGTAGAGATGAATGTTGAAACTGATCAAGTGGACGCTGAAAACCAAGGAGATCCAATTAAAGATGTATTAGAGACGAACGAGGAAAATATCGACGCTGAAGATAGACCCCAAGAAATCGACATGCTTTTGCGACGGAGTGGTCGGGAACGGCGCATGCCTTCGAAATACCTTGATTACTATTTGGATGATCCGTAAGGATCAAGGAGGAGTGTAATTTCGGAAAGTTCTAGAACATTTGATGACGTTAGGGATTTAATAGCTTTAATAGATTTACCAATAAGAATTGTAAATATGTGTTTGTGGTGATTTATGACGGTTTGTGGAAGGATATTTTGGGAAAAGCATGGGGTATATATAAAGGAGAAAATTTGTAAAAAGGCAGAGTTAGTTAGAAGAGAAAATTATTGCTATTTAGTGACTTGTTGATTGCGAGAAAAAACTACATAAGTTCAAGTCAATAATAGTTTAAAATAAAATTATATCATCGGTTTAAAAGAGATGCAAATTTCACTTATCATATTGCTTCATTTACAGTATCAAAAGTTTTAGGCATCTTCATAATTATAAAAACAAACAATTTTTTTTTATTTCTCTTACTACTGTTTTAAACCATTATTTAAAAAACTTGGAATTTTTTAAAAATAATTAAAATGTTTCTCTCAATGTCAAAAATTATTTAGTAGAACGTATAGACATGTTGACTTCAGAGAGAATTACTTTTATTGCATCAACACTTGACCAAAAAGGTTATTTGAACATCAATGGTCAACCAAGTGATCTGTTGGAATATTTTAACTCAATAAGTAGTAACCAAATTCAAGATATTGCTAAATCAACTGGTATTGAACAGAATGATATTTCAGACTTTATTAACACCACCCAGCCATGCATTTCAAATATTACTGCTACCTTCAATAATAGTTTACAATCAGACACTTTAATGCAAATAATATTTTCTTCTTGGTATGTAAAAAAATTATAGTTATCATTATTAGTATCCATGTATTTATGTATGTATGTATGTATGTATGTATGTATGTATGTATGTATGTATGTATGTATGTATGTATGTATGTATGTAATGTATGTATGTATGTATGTATGTATGTATGTATGTATGTATGTATGTATGTATGTATGTATGTATGTATGTATGTATGTATGTATGTATGTATGTATGTATGTATGTATGTATGTATGTATGTATGTATGTATGTATGTATGTATGTATGTATGTATGTATGTATGTATGTATGTATGTATGTATGTATGTATGTATGTATGTATGTATGTATGTATGTATGTATGTATGTATGTATGTATGTATGTATGTATGTATGCTTGTATGTATGTATGTATGCTTGTATGTATGTATGTATGCTTGTATGTATGTATGTATGCTTGTATGTATGTATGTATGCTTGTATGTATGTATGTATGCTTGTATGTATGTATGTATGCTTGTATGTATGTATGTATGCTTGTATGTATGTATGTATGCTTGTATGTATGTATGTATGCTTGTATGTATGTATGTATGCTTGTATGTATGTATGTATGCTTGTATGTATGTATGTATGCTTGTATGTATGTATGTATGCTTGTATGTATGTATGTATGCTTGTATGTATGTATGTATGCTTGTATGTATGTATGTATGCTTGTATGTATGTATGTATGCTTGTATGTATGTATGTATGCTTGTATGTATGTATGTATGCTTGTATGTATGTATGTATGCTTGTATGTATGTATGTATGCTTGTATGTATGTATGTATGCTTGTATGTATGTATGTATGCTTGTATGTATGTATGTATGCTTGTATGTATGTATGTATGCTTGTATGTATGTATGTATGCTTGTATGTATGTATGTATGCTTGTATGTATGTATGTATGTATGCTTGTATGTATGTATGTATGCTTGTATGTATGTATGTATGCTTGTATGTATGTATGTATGCTTGTATGTATGTATGTATGCTTGTATGTATGTATGTATGCTTGTATGTATGTATGTATGCTTGTATGTATGTATGTATGCTTGTATGTATGTATGTATGCTTGTATGTATGTATGTATGCTTGTATGTATGTATGTATGCTTGTATGTATGTATGTATGCTTGTATGTATGTATGTATGCTTGTATGTATGTATGTATGCTTGTATGTATGTATGTATGCTTGTATGTATGTATGTATGCTTGTATGTATGTATGTATGCTTGTATGTATGTATGTATGCTTGTATGTATGTATGTATGCTTGTATGTATGTATGTATGCTTGTATGTATGTATGTATGCTTGTATGTATGTATGTATGCTTGTATGTATGTATGTATGCTTGTATGTATGTATGTATGCTTGTATGTATGTATGTATGCTTGTATGTATGTATGTATGCTTGTATGTATGTATGTATGCTTGTATGTATGTATGTATGCTTGTATGTATGTATGTATGCTTGTATGTATGTATGTATGCTTGTATGTATGTATGTATGCTTGTATGTATGTATGTATGCTTGTATGTATGTATGTATGCTTGTATGTATGTATGTATGCTTGTATGTATGTATGTATGCTTGTATGTATGTATGTATGCTTGTATGTATGTATGTATGCTTGTATGTATGTATGTATGCTTGTATGTATGTATGTATGCTTGTATGTATGTATGTATGCTTGTATGTATGTATGTATGCTTGTATGTATGTATGTATGCTTGTATGTATGTATGTATGCTTGTATGTATGTATGTATGCTTGTATGTATGTATGTATGCTTGTATGTATGTATGTATGCTTGTATGTATGTATGTATGCTTGTATGTATGTATGTATGCTTGTATGTATGTATGTATGCTTGTATGTATGTATGTATGCTTGTATGTATGTATGTATGCTTGTATGTATGTATGTATGCTTGTATGTATGTATGTATGCTTGTATGTATGTATGTATGCTTGTATGTATGTATGTATGCTTGTATGTATGTATGTATGCTTGTATGTATGTATGTATGCTTGTATGTATGTATGTATGCTTGTATGTATGTATGTATGCTTGTATGTATGTATGTATGCTTGTATGTATGTATGTATGCTTGTATGTATGTATGTATGCTTGTATGTATGTATGTATGCTTGTATGTATGTATGTATGCTTGTATGTATGTATGTATGCTTGTATGTATGTATGTATGCTTGTATGTATGTATGTATGCTTGTATGTATGTATGTATGCTTGTATGTATGTATGTATGCTTGTATGTATGTATGTATGCTTGTATGTATGTATGTATGCTTGTATGTATGTATGTATGCTTGTATGTATGTATGTATGCTTGTATGTATGTATGTATGCTTGTATGTATGTATGTATGCTTGTATGTATGTATGTATGCTTGTATGTATGTATGTATGCTTGTATGTATGTATGTATGCTTGTATGTATGTATGTATGCTTGTATGTATGTATGTATGCTTGTATGTATGTATGTATGCTTGTATGTATGTATGTATGCTTGTATGTATGTATGTATGCTTGTATGTATGTATGTATGCTTGTATGTATGTATGTATGCTTGTATGTATGTATGTATGCTTGTATGTATGTATGTATGCTTGTATGTATGTATGTATGCTTGTATGTATGTATGTATGCTTGTATGTATGTATGTATGCTTGTATGTATGTATGTATGCTTGTATGTATGTATGTATGCTTGTATGTATGTATGTATGCTTGTATGTATGTATGTATGCTTGTATGTATGTATGTATGCTTGTATGTATGTATGTATGCTTGTATGTATGTATGTATGCTTGTATGTATGTATGTATGCTTGTATGTATGTATGTATGCTTGTATGTATGTATGTATGCTTGTATGTATGTATGTATGCTTGTATGTATGTATGTATGCTTGTATGTATGTATGTATGCTTGTATGTATGTATGTATGCTTGTATGTATGTATGTATGCTTGTATGTATGTATGTATGCTTGTATGTATGTATGTATGCTTGTATGTATGTATGTATGCTTGTATGTATGTATGTATGCTTGTATGTATGTATGTATGCTTGTATGTATGTATGTATGCTTGTATGTATGTATGTATGCTTGTATGTATGTATGTATGCTTGTATGTATGTATGTATGCTTGTATGTATGTATGTATGCTTGTATGTATGTATGTATGCTTGTATGTATGTATGTATGCTTGTATGTATGTATGTATGCTTGTATGTATGTATGTATGCTTGTATGTATGTATGTATGCTTGTATGTATGTATGTATGCTTGTATGTATGTATGTATGCTTGTATGTATGTATGTATGCTTGTATGTATGTATGTATGCTTGTATGTATGTATGTATGCTTGTATGTATGTATGTATGCTTGTATGTATGTATGTATGCTTGTATGTATGTATGTATGCTTGTATGTATGTATGTATGCTTGTATGTATGTATGTATGCTTGTATGTATGTATGTATGCTTGTATGTATGTATGTATGCTTGTATGTATGTATGTATGCTTGTATGTATGTATGTATGCTTGTATGTATGTATGTATGCTTGTATGTATGTATGTATGCTTGTATGTATGTATGTATGCTTGTATGTATGTATGTATGCTTGTATGTATGTATGTATGCTTGTATGTATGTATGTATGCTTGTATGTATGTATGTATGCTTGTATGTATGTATGTATGCTTGTATGTATGTATGTATGCTTGTATGTATGTATGTATGCTTGTATGTATGTATGTATGCTTGTATGTATGTATGTATGCTTGTATGTATGTATGTATGCTTGTATGTATGTATGTATGCTTGTATGTATGTATGTATGCTTGTATGTATGTATGTATGCTTGTATGTATGTATGTATGCTTGTATGTATGTATGTATGCTTGTATGTATGTATGTATGCTTGTATGTATGTATGTATGCTTGTATGTATGTATGTATGCTTGTATGTATGTATGTATGCTTGTATGTATGTATGTATGCTTGTATGTATGTATGTATGCTTGTATGTATGTATGTATGCTTGTATGTATGTATGTATGCTTGTATGTATGTATGTATGCTTGTATGTATGTATGTATGCTTGTATGTATGTATGTATGCTTGTATGTATGTATGTATGCTTGTATGTATGTATGTATGCTTGTATGTATGTATGTATGCTTGTATGTATGTATGTATGCTTGTATGTATGTATGTATGCTTGTATGTATGTATGTATGCTTGTATGTATGTATGTATGCTTGTATGTATGTATGTATGCTTGTATGTATGTATGTATGCTTGTATGTATGTATGTATGCTTGTATGTATGTATGTATGCTTGTATGTATGTATGTATGCTTGTATGTATGTATGTATGCTTGTATGTATGTATGTATGCTTGTATGTATGTATGTATGCTTGTATGTATGTATGTATGCTTGTATGTATGTATGTATGCTTGTATGTATGTATGTATGCTTGTATTCTTGGATGTATGCTTGTATTCTTGGATGTATGCTTGTATTCTTGGATGTATGCTTGTATTCTTGGATGTATGCTTGTATTCTTGGATGCTTGGATGATTATATGCATGTTTATATGCATGCATGTATGTATGCTTGTATGTATGTATGTATGCTTGTATGTATGTATGTATGCTTGTATGTATGTATGTATGCTTGTATGTATGTATGTATGCTTGTATGTATGTATGTATGCTTGTATGTATGTATGTATGCTTGTATGTATGTATGTATGCTTGTATGTATGTATGTATGCTTGTATGTATGTATGTATGCTTGTATGTATGTATGTATGCTTGTATGTATGTATGTATGCTTGTATGTATGTATGTATGCTTGTATGTATGTATGTATGCTTGTATGTATGCTTGTATTCTTGGATGTATGCTTGTATTCTTGGATGCTTGGATGATTATATGCATGTTTATATGCATGCTTGTATGCATGTATTAGAATATATATGTACTTACGTAGATATATGTATGCATGGATGCTTGTATGCATCAATCTGTCTGTACCTCCATCAATGTATTTATACATATAGAGATATTTCTTTTTTTTCCAGTTTTCAACTTAATAATTCTTCTAGCTGCAATCTTGTTGGACTGAATGCAAAAGTTTTTGCTGTTATCTGTTCATTAGCTGTAAGATTCATATTTGCATTTCCTTATTTTCATTTTTTGCTTATAATAGAAAGTAGTTTTTTTGTTCTTTAGTATATCTTCATGATAACAATGATGCTTTTCACTAAAAGAAAGTTTTTGGGAAGATCATTTTGTTGGGGTCGCCCTGGCTGTCTTGTGTATGAACTGAGTGAAAGTTTTTTGTTTAATAAGTACAATTTTATTATTTTGTTCAACTTTTAAAGTTTTCAGACTTATACAATATGAATGATATTTTAGACCTGTTAACATGCTTGACTCTTATGAGAATCGCTTTGGTTATACTCTGTCATTTGGTTTAACTGTATCAACATGTTTTTCTGTTATTATTGCTGATTATACTGATATTGTTGGGGTAAATATAGCAAAACGGATATCTTTGTTTCCAATTTATCTTTCAGGTATAGTTAAAAAGACATCTCACTGAGACTTAATATAGTAAAAATATAAATGTAACATATGCTGCTTAGAACATAAATTGTATCTAACAAAAAAAAAACATTCAAATTTATATTATTTTTAAGGTCATTGACTACATCAAAATTGCATTCAATACACATCGCTATTTGTACTGTAATTATAAAGATAAATAAAACTTTCAACTTTGATTGAAATTATTGTGAATTCATTGAAAATCCTCAAAATAAACTCATCTCATGTTTCTGTAAAAAGATTGCTTTTCTTTTTTTATAAAACTGAGTGTTTTAAAAGCACTTTTTGAGTATTAAGTAAAGTATATTCTAGAGACTTTATTTAAGTAAGTTTTTAGTTTAAATAAAGTTTTACTATTACTTTTAGTGTTGATTAAATTGGTATTTTCTGCTTTAATTTCTGTGTCTGGAGCCCCATTTCTTATTTGTCAAAGCCTAAAGAATCAATTTGTTGGTGGTTTGATTGGCCTTTTTTTGTCCTTATTATGGTGAGTCATCTTTTAGTGTTTGTATTTGTTTTTTTATTAGCATTATTTTTATTAGTTACTTTTTATACTATTTCATAACATTTTCTACTACATATTAAGTTACATAGAAAAAATGGGATATCTTAAAAGAGAATCCAGTTAAGTTTTTTTGATCTTTTTAATTTTGCAACTAGTAAACTGTTATTGATTGAAAGATACTTTATTCACTACTAAATTTTTTTTCAAGACTTTTAGTTTTTGTATGTTTCTGATTGTATCAACCATGATTATGATTTGCATCTTTAAAGACACTTAAGGTAATTGTTCTTGATGAATTTAGGTTTGTCTATGAGATGGTTCTAAAAGTTTCTCTTATAACAGATTGTAGGACTAGTTTTCATGAAATTTTAAATGAATATGTAAGCATGTTTTTTTATCAGATATTTTCTGCTTTTGTGTAAATCTTCTGGTTGTTTTAAGTTTTAAAAACAGACACTTTTTTTAAGATATTTGGAATACTTTACTTATCAGCGGATCTACCAAAATATATCTGCCTTTTGTTGTTATTAATAAAGTTTATTGTAATGGTCTTAAAATCACTAAAGACCCGATTAATGTTCAGAGAAAATGGAAAGGTAAATATGTTGTTTTTCTGCACTCCTAAATATTTTTATTCTTACATTTTAATCATATATTTGCAATTCAATATATAAACTTTCTTTTGAGGATTTGAGATGGATGCAAGTAGAAGATACAAACTGGAAAAATGAATATATGTACAAGCATGTAACTAAACTTTTGAAAAGCAAACCAATGGTTGCTGATAATCAGTAAGTGTTACATACACTTTTTTTTACTCGATCACAAAAAAAATGGCCAGAGAAACTATTATTCATAGTTAAAGAACATTAAGAAGCAACTCAAAAACATTTCTTTTGCATTTCTTTTCAACAACTTCTGTTGTATTTTAAATAATTAAAAAAACTTTTATAAAAGTGATAATGAAAAAGCTTCAAGTGTTGATTATTATTTTTACTAGAAGTGACTACATGATTTTTTTATGATAACAACCAGAGTTATCACTTTCATTTTGATTTATCAAAATATTCTTTTACTCTTGAAAGTTATATTGGCCAAATATAAAATGCATCAGTTAATTATGTGTGTTTAAACTGTTAATTTGGGCTTTTAGAAGTGTTGGTGATAAGTCTCGAGCTAAGCAAATAAAATTGAAGCTTAAGTCACTGCTTTATGAAAACAAACCAGGTATAAATATGCAAGAGGTGAAATAATATCAGTTTGCTTATCTTTATTTCTATTATTGATGTTTGTTGGTAATTAATATGGAGGTTATAGTGTTTGGGAAGGGTTAAGAAAGTTTAATACCACAGAAGTGTAGTTGTATAGAATATTGATTTTGCATTGAAGCTTGATGGTAACACCTTTGATTTTTGTTTTTAGAGTTCAAGTATTCTTTGAGAATATTATCAACAGCATTTGTATCTTCTTTGGCTATTTATATAGTATGAAATTTTTGTTTGATTGATTATAGATTTATATTTATTATTAAGTTTAGAAATAAATATTAATTTAACAACAAATTTGTGAAAAGAATATTAATGCCATCATTTATTGTTATTGAACAGATATTGATGGGTATATTGTCAAGTTATGAGATAATATTTGGTAAAAAAGGCTTGTTAAATGATGCTTCAAAGGGATTTATTCATAAGTTACTTGGCTTTTCTATTGGTTCAATTAATCATTTTATAGTTTGCACAAAAAGTAAGTATTAGCAGTGATATTTCCCTACAGGTTTTCAAAAAGATATCAATTTTGTAACTGTTGATGCATTTGAACCTTGATAATTTTTGTTTTAGTTTCAATATGGCTGTCTGTATTCCTTTCAGTTGGTTTGTTTTTCTTTGTTATGGTTAATTCTTTAAAGTGGTACAGGTAACACATTTATATTTTTTTAGTTAAAAAGTTTTAAGAACTTAAATTATGAAAAAAAGCTACCATATTATGTTTTTTTCTTGATGATTTATTAAGGTGGCCTAAAAAATGCTGTATGAAACTGTTTCTGTTCAATTGTATAACTTTTTTATGGCTCAAGCTATTGTTCTGCAGATTTTCAGACTTTAGAAGATCAGTAAAATCTATATGGCTGTTCAAATTTTACAGGGTGAAGATTAATTAGTATGCAAGAACCACTGATATCTTACAGATGTTCTTGCGTATTTTACAAAAGCATTAGTGAGTTCAGTATTGGTTATCAAAATTATTACTAGTGCTATTCTATCAGGAAGTAAGTTGGATAAAACAGCTGCAATACACCACAGTGTATACAATGCATGCAATGTGCACTAGTTGCACTTATTCATGGCTTTTGAATTTCATCCATACAATATAACAATATTACCAAAGATTACCCAATATTTGTTTGTTGTCAACAGTTTCATCATTTATAGATACCAAGTTACCTATTAAGAGCACCATTGAAATGATAAATTGACAGCAGTTACATTCTAAGATTAAAAACTAGAGTATATTATTATTGATCTTCAGCTGTTCAGGTTAAGCATTGTTGTTTGGTTTTTCTGTTAGTAAAAATACTAACAAATAAAGTACAAATTTCTGTGTCAGTTATTTAAGATGAATTGAATTTTAAAGTCCATTTAAATTCAATTTTTTATGCATTTAAAACTTCAAAGCTTTTGGGGTGACATTTGTATTTTTACATATGCAGTAGTGCAAGAAAGTTCAGGTGCACTCATTAATTTACTAATAATTCACTGAAATTTAAAGTATAATGAGTGGACTTAAATTTTCCTGTACTATCTTATTCATTTTGTAAAAATGTTTTGGGATTTAATTAAGTAGCAATTTTGCATAATGTAATTATTTTACTTATGTTACAACAATTGCAAAAGTCTATTTAAATTTAACTTTTTATGCATTTAAAACTGCAAAGCTTTTGGTGTGACAAAGTTATGTTTTTGCATATGTTTATTAATTTTAAAAACAGTTTAGGAATTAAATTGAGTAGCATTTTTGCGTAATGTCTTGAAGGGTTGAAACAAAATAATATAATGTATGGGAGGTATCACAAAAACTTTTCATTAATCTCACAACATATAAAAAGTAAAGTTAAATGTTAGAATTTAAAAGTTTGATTTTGTTTTGAGATTTGTTGTTTTAAATTTTAAGATTCCACATCTTAAGTTTACGAAAAGGTGACTGGTCGTTTTTACCTGACTCACTTCACAAAAGAAAACTTGACTTGACAACTCCTACTGATCTTATGGTAAGAATCTTTCTATTTTTCATTTTTCAAATTAATTTGAGCATTTCATTTTAATGTTTTAAGAACATCCGATGAATTAAGTTTTATAAGTTTTTATGAAATAACAAAATTTCAGTAGATGATAACTTATTTCTTTCATTAACTGAAATATTACTGGATTAAAAGTTATGTTTTACTTATTTTGATTTTTTTTTTTAATTAGTTTGAATCTAGGTTATGCAAAAAGAGATTCTACCTGGATTATAAGTAAAAAAAAAACAAAACAAATTGGATCAGCTTTAAGGATATTGAATTAAATATTTAACTTTTTTAATCAACTGTTTTGTGACCAGTTTTGATTGTTAGTATTTTTGTAACCGCATTTACAGCCTTTAGTAGACAAAGGTCACAAATGCTAGTAATCAAATAAAAAATAGGAAAAGGCCTAATGTGTGTATGCTGTAAGTTTGAATTGTTTACGGAGCAAATAGATTTTTAATCATTACATTCCTTTTACCATCCATCTGGAATAATGACAGATTCTAGGAGGGCTAAAATAAATAACATCATCAATTTCACCCAGATAAATTGTAGCCATTAAGTTCTTGAAATTATGCTAAAGAAATTTTAAGTTGTAATATTTGTATGCTGAAAACAGTTTGACAGTAAAAAAAAATGACAGTAATAGGACCAGTTCTTGAACATATTTCCTTTCTTTAAACGCAATAACAAATGCATTTCCCATAAGACTTCCAGTATTCACAAAATATTTAGGAATGATCATAAACTCACCAATATTAATTGGCATCATGTCAGCTAGGCCCATATATGACACATTTTTACTGTCAAAATGGACTATTCATGCTGTACTTGACACTTATGTTTCTTGAACATTTTAGTTTTTTATAAATAGACTGTCTAAGTAAATCCTCTACATATGTTCCTTAAATGAAAATGTTTAATGTTTTTCTAAATGTTTTTTTCTAAATGTTTTTTTCTTAATGTTTTTTCTAAATGTTTTTTTCCAAATTTTTTTTCTAAATGTTCTAATTTTTTCCTCTGTATTTTGAACTTGAGGATAGTGAAATATCTTTGTTATCAATATCAACATCTTTGAGGGCTGGTAAAACAATATACTTCTGTTCCGTTTTAATTCTTATGCAACCAAGTTGAGCAATATTTAACTTATAATAAAAAAGCTCTGCATTTTTAGCACTTACTTTTAGTTTTGTTTTGTCTAAGTTTAAATGGGAGATTTTGCTTATAAAATGGTATTTCTTTTTATGGTAATATTTGCTCTTCAATTTGCTTTTTCAAGTTCTGAATCTGACATATTTTAATTAACTGCCAACTTAGTATATTTTATTACTTCAGTTGCTTTTTTTCATGGAATGTTGGTACACTTGTTTTGTTTTTCTTGATTGTAAATATTTTCCTTTTTTTCTCTCACGCCTTATTGAAAATTAATGCTAAGTCTGTTATAATCTGCATGGTTTAGTCAAAAAGCTTCATTCTTGTTTGCCTGATTAGTTTCTAGTTTTAAGTGTCTTTCAGTTCTTTGAAACTTTTATTAATTTTGATATAAGAGTACCGCAATACTTTTAGTATAGAAAGACCATTCCTTTTTTGTTGATAGAAAATAAACCAAGTTTTTATAATCTGATCAATACTGTTAATAAAAGTAAATCTTAAATGTAGTTAAATATGCAAGCTCCATTTTGTTTATCTTGAATTCATAAAAAAGATGACATAAGAAAAGACCAACTGTGGGTATACAGTTTGAGCAACTTAGTTTATTGAAAATCGGTCATTGATGACCAGTTAGCCTCACCTTAATGTCGCATCTTATTTTGATAATTTTCTCTTATAATTGTAATTATTTTGACTATTTAGTTATATATATATATACACACAGTGGTTTTCATAAATTTAGACGCACTCATTTTTTTTTTTTTTACATATATGTAAGAAAATATTTAAAATAAAAATAAAATAAAAGTGCTACTGTTATGTTTGATTTATAATTTAATAGAGGAAGTGAAACTCTATTATAGAGTACCTTAATTTTTTTTTACAAGATGTTTATTTCTCATTCTATACCAATTAACACAAAAAAGTTAATTGATAAGCTTGATTTTATTTTATTCATAAATTTAGATGCACAATCAAAAATATCCTGTTAATTGATAGTAATTAGTAGTTTTTTGCCCATATTTCTCAATAATAGGCCTAAATTAATTGATTTTGTCAAAAAATCTTATATAAATATGACTTACCTGGAATTAGTTAATTATTATTTGATAAATAAACAAAGTTAGTTTTGCACTAAAAAGACACGAAAAATGGGCAAAAGATGTATCACTCAAGGTGAAAGATAGCAAAATTATTGCTCACATCAAAGAAGGAACCAAAAGTAATAGAGAAATCGCCAGGTTAATTGGAGTTTCTGAGAAATGCGTTTGGACAATGAAGCAAAACTTTCTTCACACTGGTAGTGCCAGTGAGAAAATGAGACCAGGGAAACCCTTGTCAACCACCAGAAAGGAGGATAGTGCCCTTTTTAGAGCTGTCAGAGCTAATCCAAGAATTAGTTACAAAGAATTGACCACAGAATTCAATACAATGCAAAATACATCCATTTCTCAAAGCACAGTCTGCCGAATACTTTTCAAATACAAGATTGGAGTCTACTAGAAACCACTTGGGCATCTGAAAGATGTTCTTAAGGAGACCTGGTATAGGGTCCCAGAAACAATGTGCAAAAATCTTGTTAAGTCTATGCCTAGAAGAGTTCTTAGTTGTATTAAAGCAAAAGACGGATACACAAAATATTGATTAGTTCATAAATTACGCCCCCTAATGTATCGTGCGTCTAAATTTATGAATAATTTTTCTTGTCTTATTTTTTTAATGCCTTGTAGTTGTACCTAATTGTTACTTAATATTTGTATTTTTATCTGTAAATTTTTTTTAAATTTTGTGTTTTGTATGTATTTATCTAATAAATAGAAAAAAAAAATGAAACCAAAATCTTTTTTTGTTATTTTTTTATTTTTAAAAAACTAAAAATTTTTATTCTTAAATATGAGTGTGTCTAAATTTATGAAAACCACTGTATATATATATATATATATATATATATATATATATATATATATATATATATATATATATATATATATATATATATATATATATATATATATGTATGTGTATGTATGTGTATGTATATGTATGTATGTATGTATGTATGTATGTATGTATGTATGTATGTATGTATGTATGTATATATGCATGTATAGAAACTTATATAAGTAGTCTTGGCAAGACCACTTATATTTGCTTAGTAGCATGATATATAAATGTAACTACACCTAAAATGTAAAAGGTACCTAAAATATAAATGTAAGCAAAATTAAAACAAGCACTATGAAATATTCAAGTTTATCACTTTTAGTGGATATGTGTAGTTTAATTTTGAGTAAATAAAATTTATTATGTTATTTTTTTAAATTTTAGAATAAGAATAACTTAGCTGTTATGAACTACTTTTAGGTTGCAAGCATGAAGTTTGCTGGGTATCAGGTTGCCTATTCAGTTTGGGGTGAGTCTTTAAAACTATTTTTAAAACTAAATCTTTCGTTTTTACCATTGTAATTTTTATCAATCATTTAGGTTTCTTGATTATTAACTTACTGTTTTTTGCTGTCCTTTTGATCATCACAACACAGATATTTCTCCCACTTTCAATAAAAGAAAAGTCCTTTCTTCTGAATCAAATCATCTCTATTTGGTATGTCAGCTTATCTTGTTTTATTTCCTTTTGTTTAGCCATGAAAGTACATAACAGAAAAATGAAAAAGAAAGATGAAGTGATTCTAAATTCTTTTATTTAGGCCCACAATTGTTATTGGGTTACTTGTTGTAGTTCTTCAAAAATTACTTGCTAGATTTGTTTTGTTAATTGAGAAAGATACCTTAGCAGTTGATAATAGGTACCTAAAAAGTTTTTTTCTTTGCAAAAATTTAAACTATAGAATTTTTTTCATAGCATGTTTATCATTTAATGTCTAAATATTACAGTGGTTCCCAACCCACTGCTCTCAGAAAAATTATTGTCCGCATACAAATCTGATTAACCTTTTGTATTTTTTTGACCTGTTTATTTAAACTTGGTTATGTAAAAATGTTTTACCAGTGTAATATGTTAAAAATATTACACAAGTTTTATTTAGGTTTTGAAAATTTACTGAAAAATTACAGCATTTTACTATCTTTGGTTTATTTACCATAAGTTAAATGTTTAGAAAAAAAATAGTAAACTGTTTGCATATGTAAATGGTCCACAACCTATTATAACCTAGGAGTAAAAGCATTTGGGGAAAGCCTATAGAATAACCTTGTAATATAGTTTTTTAAAATTATCAAGTAAGTTATTATGATAGTGTCTCTGCTGCCATTTTTTGATGGATATTTTTATGATCTGTTTATTATTCTTAAATCAGCAGCCTTAGAGAAAGTTAAATCATGTTTTGGGGGTAAATTATGAGCATTCTGCAAAACTAAGTTTATGCCCAAAGTCTCTGTCATGGTTTCAAATATATAGGTTGTGGATGTTCTGTGTGCACTATATAAGCATCCAGAACATGGAAAATGGGGAGGCTGCCAATGTCAACTGAAATCAAGACCTGAAATTACCACATCTGCAAGATATCAGCTCATTTGGTTCATTCCCCATGTAGTTGATGAACTCCAACTTCACCTCCTTTTAGGGAGGAAAGTAGTGGTCTGAGGGGGCTGCATATTGAACTTTGTGGGTATATTTGGGGCATTCTTGATGACTTATTTTATGGAAAAAATCTCTATCTTGCTTAGATCAGAAGATGCAGCTGGATATACCCTCTGGGCAATACATAAGCACCCTTAACATAGAGTCTGGGGAGATCCAAATCTGGCCTAAAACCTTCCCTGGGAAAAATTAGACCTGTGTCCAAAGTTGGTGCAGATTGGTTCATTTGTCTGGATTTCTATAATAAACAAACAAACAAACAACAAATAGACAGAAATTGCCTTTTATTAATATGATCACAACAAACCAGACAGCAAAAACTTCAAATACATGAGGCAAAGAATAGACAAACAGACCACAATTTTAAGACTGAAAAAATTGATTGCTATTAAAAAACACAAGGGCAACGCTGTGTATTCCTGCTAGTTATGAATAATAATAATGTTCTGGCTATAAACAGCCAAAAGTTAATAATCCAGATTTAACTTTTACATTTCCATCAAATTTTATAGATTACTAATAGGTTGAAAGTCCAGTAAGTAAGACAGATAAGTTAAGGTTATTTCACTTTTTTTGTGTTTTAAATATGCTTATTAATTTTTAAATGTGTATAAAATACTAATTCTGAAAAAAGTGACTCCATAAAGCTACTTTTTTCAGAATTAGTATTCTGTACAAAGTGTCCATAAACAGTCAAATTAGCTCAAACAATTCGGTTCTGTAATATGACTTGTTAAAAAGCAGTCTCATAGTTATTGGAAAACCCCTGAGCTACTAATATTTTACTTTGAAAACTAAAGTAAAAGAAAATTTTGTTTTAAGAGTTGGAGAAATTTGTATTTTAGTGGAATTTTTCATATTCTTGCTGCTAAAATAAAATTTACTTTTGCTATTTACAGTTAAAAATGGAAATATTATTCCTTCAATTTGAACAATGAATTTATTCTTACTTAAAATTTTAAAGATTCAAAAAGAATTCACAATATTATTTTACACGTTCACTTGGATATCACAGATTTTACGAAACCTTAATGTCATGCATGGTACATGTTTTCTAGCAGTTTATAAGAGGGATTATGGCAAATGCTTTTTGAAATAAGGTAATTTTTGCAGCAAATCACTCAATTCTTTTAAAATTTTAAGCCACAATTTTCAGATCTGTGTAAAATTTTTACCATTAGTTTATTCTATTGTAAGAAACGAAGATATAAAACTTCACCTCAGAATATAAAAGGAGTTCATGAGTCATCAGGGTCTTATTTTTCATTTGGCTTCCGAAAAAGACCTGAGTTTTATGTCCTTCCTGATAACACATAAGCTGTTAAATATTTTAAACCGAAATTCTACATATTTGTTTCTTGTAAAAGAATAAATGAGCGATCAAAGTTTCAAGGAAACCTAGTAAGTCAAGTAAGTCATGCACGATGTTTATGACCAAAATATCGTTCTATGCTCTACTTTGTTTTCTTTACTGATCTGTAACTTTTTTTCATAAATATCGTTTAGAAGGATCTTTCATATTGCATCATTCTTCTTCTTTTATTTCAACATCTTTATCGGGATATTTTCGTCGTTCCTTCGTGTGATATATGGTCTTATTTTCGGAGTTTTGTTCTTCCAAAGGTTGCAGAAAAGTGTTCTCCCAAGATCATACGACACCTGGGATTCTGGTAAAGTCTGCTTGCATTCTGTTTATCTTGTTGTTATTTACTCTTATGATTTTAAGATAAAAGCTTACGTTTGACGTTTATCCTTTTATTTTATGCTAGAAAAAATTCTCATTTTAGGTTATATGGCATACATCGGTTATATTCTTCTTGAGCATCACCATGCTAATCCGGTTTTACAGTGTTTTGTGCGTCTTTTGTTAGAGGCGAACGGAAAGCAGTTTCTTAAAGATAGTAACGATAACCTCGGTAAATAGTCTATCTTATGATTTCAATTTTCTTAATGTGTTATGAACTGGAATGAAACATTCATTTAAAAGAATTTTACAGAAAACCTGGGTTATATAGGGTTTACAAAGCTAACACTTTGATTTGATCACACGCTTGGGTTTATTTTTAACCTTTTGGATTTTAGAAAAAATGTTACAAGATCTTTTTAAAATTGATTTTAGATTCTTCTACATTTATGATCGAAAGTGGCCAGTCACCTGAGTGGAAAGTTCGAAAAATCCGCGTCATCAGCAGATGGCATCTTTACATCATCCTATCTCAAAATCCGTCGCTTCAGCGTTTTCGAAAGGTGAAGAGTCAGCCTACTCCTGTCGGTGCTCAATCAAGATTATTTTCTAATAATAAAAATGACGCTCATGATTCAAAGTCAGATGTTCTTCAAATCAATATCTCAGGTTCCGTGGAAAATGAAGAATCAGATGTGGTTATTAGAAAGTTGTCTACGTCATCCTCAATTGCTCTGGTGTCTTTTAAGTGAAAATGCATTTTTAATGATTTTTATATATATATATATATATATATATATATATATATATATATATATGTTAATGCTTTTTCTTTAGACTTATTTTTAAATAGTGGCTGGTATTTTGTATTTGGTATAATTTTAGCAAACGAAATAAATTCAAAATAAAATTGATATTAATTGTTTGTTTTTTTTTACAATAAAAAAAAAAGTGCAATAAAAAGTGTACTGCCAACAGCGTGTCTCATTTCATCATCGCAATCTGTTTGCATAAAAAGGCGGAGATTTTAACGGAAACATATTCATAATACATCATTAATTTAACGCTTTATTTCAAGGAAATTTAAAAAAAACGTTTACAACTAATTAAATGTCGATGAACAAAATATCATTGAAATTTTTTTGACACTAAACACCTCTCTAAATATTTAACGGTTTTTTTCAGAAATGTTGCAAAAAAATTTTACATTATTGTCTATATCGTTGCCTTAGCGTATCAATATCATAAGAATTAATTGCACTTTTATTAAGGCTGGGCATTACTGATGCTTTGCTCATAAATGTTTTACCATTTTTAACTTTAACTTAGGACTTAAATTGACATTCTTTCATGAGTTAAGTATTTGTGAGTTTTACTGAGAAGTGTTCGTTTTAACTGTAAGTACAGAAATTTACTGTCCAGAAAATCAGTTCCAAAACCCAAAATGTATATCAATGGCACTGGTGTGACCACACTTCAAGTTAGTCAAAATTGAAAGAGCTTATTTTAAGACAAAGTACCTATCAAAATATAGGTTTCTAGATAAAGGAATATTTTTCCCGCATAAAAAATAATACTTCACCACTCTAAAAAGTCACATTTGACCAAATCAACCAAAAAATGTAACATTAAAATTAAAAAACTGTATATCAAAATATCTGCTTTTAGTATGAAGGAATCTATTTCCGGCATAACCCTAAAAGTCAATAAAATTTAGGGTTAGAAAAATGAATTTTTATTTAAAAAAGCTCCCATAGAGCAACAACTATAAAGGTAAAACAAGTTTACTAAAGCAAAAACTCTTTGGCTTTTAAAGATAGTCCCATTTCTCTTAAGAATATAGAAGACATCTGAACCACCGCAACAGCGTACAAACCATAAATTTTCCTACTTGAATTTCGTGTTATGAACTGTTTTTACAAAAAAAACCTAATTATTTTTTATCTTAAAAAGTTAACAAAGCGCCCCTAAAAGTAAGAAGTAACTTTTTTTAATTTTTAAGTCTTAATATTGAAAAAAAAAAATCATGTATAATATCTTAATAATTATGGGTTTAAAGTTCTGTAGTTTTTTATATATATATATATATATATATATATATATATATATATATATATATATATATATATATATATATATATATATATATATATATATATATATATATATTTCTCTCCCAAAGCAACTTTTTTGCATATTTTCTATTTCTTTAATGTTTCTGTTCAAAAGCATCTTCATGCATTTGTTCGACATTTCTAAACACTTTTTTAGAATTTTATCGAACTCTTGTTTTTTAAATACACTCATTGAAAACTAGTGTTTAGAAATTTGTACGTCTGCATATTTCTTTTAAAAATTCTCTTTACTTTTTTTCTACTCCCCAAATAACTTTTCCAACACTGTCGAACTCTTGTTTTTTATATCTTGTCGAACTCTAGTTTTTTATATCCACATTTCAATTAAGTAATTAGTACGGGATGTATCTGCATGTTTCTCTCCTAAAAATCATTTTGATATTTGTCGAGACTTCTAAACTCTTTTTCATTTTTTCTATTACTGGATATATTATTTTATTGCAAAAAATAAAATATTATTTAATTGTAAAAATAAGCCAATGGAAAACAAAATTCAGAGGACAAAAGCGATATAAATATTTCTTCAAGTTTTCAATGCCTTAATGAACTTCGTTTTTATGAGAGTTTAAAATCCAGCAAAAGATTTTTAAAATATTTTTACTTCATTGTAAATGATATATTTTCGAGAGCTATCATTTTATAAAGATATTTTGTTAATCGTCTCTTTGTATTTAAAACTTGCCCCTTATTATCGGGATGCCTCTAGTAAAACTCCAATAGCATAACATAATGGTCCTCAATTAAAATTAACAGCAGCAACAACGATAACACCATGTAACAACATTTTTGTTTATGTTAATTTTTTAATGTTTCTTACATAATTTTTGTATGCTGATTTCAGTGGTACCATTGGTTTTTCTATCATCAAGATTTCCTGAGAAAAAGCATAAAGTATATTTCGGAGTTTTCGTATATGTGTAATGCAATTAAAACATTATATATATATGCTGATTTTAACTATATTCGTGTGTTTATTTTCAGTTTAACTAATTACAACTGTTACATGAAGTGGTGAATATGTCTAGTAGATCCTGCAAGCTTTGTCCTGACTCATTCTGTTATGTTTGTGGTTACTATATTAGTCCAACACAAGCTAAACATAAGATTGTCAGTGGTACAAAATTCTTTACTGCATATCATGCTTATTTTGGCATGGCTATGGGAGATCAGGACAAATCGTGGGCACCACACTACAGTTGTGGTAGCTGCAGATCAACTCTGGAAGGATGGCTGCGTGGAATCCGAAAGTCAATGCCCTTTGCGATTCCGAGAATATGGAGAGAACCGACGAACCATCATGATGACTGCTTTTTCTGCATTGTTGACATTTCAAAGTATAAAAAACCGAAAGATAGGCTGACTCTAGTTTATCCAAGTACACCATCTTCTATTGGACCAGTTCCACACAGTGATGAATTGCCTGTTCCTACTCCACCTCAATCCGAAGAAGCAGCTGCATATCATTCTGAAGTAGACTCACCGGATGAACTCAATGATGACTGTGATTTCAGGGAACCGAATGATTCACCTCATTTCCCTATCCAACAAGAACTTGATGACTTAGTACGAGATTTAGGTCTCACTAAATCAAATGCAGAACTTCTGACATCACGTTTGAAAGAATGGAATTTATTAGATCCAAGCTGCAGAACCTCGAAATACCGAAAAAGACATGAAACATTCGCATACTTTTATGTAGTATCAGAATCACTGTGCTATTGTCATGACGTTCGTGGTCTTTTCAATGACATTGGCATTGTTCACAATCCTGAAGAGTGGAGATTATTCATTGACAGCTCAACAAGAAGTCTAAAGGCAGTTTTGCTCCATAACGGAAACCGATTTCCTTCGATTCCAGTAGCTCATTCCGTTCATCTAAAGGAAGACTATAAGAACGTGAAGTTGTTGCTTGAGAAAATCAACTACGACAGTTACAAGTGGGATGTATGTGGAGACTTTAAGATGCTAGCATTTCTTCTCGGTCTGCAAGGAGGATACACAAAGTACTCGTGTTTTCTTTGTTTATGGGATAGCAGGGCTGCAAACCAGCACTTCACAAGACGTGAGTGGCCAGTGAGAGAACATTTACAGCCTGGTTCGCACAATGTTATTAATCAATCTCTGATACCTGTTGAAAAGATCTTACTACCACCCCTTCACATTAAACTTGGTCTTATCAAACAATTTGTCAAAGCATTAAACCCAGATAGTGCAGCATTCCAGCATATTCGGCAGATGTTTCCAAAGGTGTCAGATGCAAAAATTTCAGCAGGTATATTCGTTGGTCCACAGATTAAAGTTATGTTGGCATGTAAGGAGCTTGAGGACAAAATGTCTGCTGTTGAAAAAGAAGCATGGACTGCATTTAGACATGTTGTTCATAGCTTTTTAGGCAACAATAAGAGTGATAACTACAAAGAGATAGTGGAAAACTTAATTGTACGGTACGCAGATATGAAATGCAGAATGTCAATAAAGCTGCATTACCTGCATTCACACTTGGAATTTTTCAGACCAAATTTGGGTGATGTGAGTGAAGAGCACGGGGAACGTTTCCATCAGGATATTCTTGCAATGGAGAAAAGATACCAGGGCAGATGGGATGCAGCTATGATGGGTGACTACATCTGGTGTTTGATACGCGATGACGAGAAACTTCATAAAAGAAAACCTCGTTCTACTGTTCACTTTTAGTGTTTTTTGAGATTGTGAGAGACTGTTACAATACAATATAATGTAACATGATTGCAAAACGATTTATATTAATTATATGTTTAATTGATTTTTTTTTTTTTTACGACCAAACGATTGATGCAATAAAAAATCCAATGTCATATTCAGACTCAGCATACTCAAATTAATTAAGAAACATCAAAAAACTTTGATAAACAGAAATTTTTTTTTTTTTTTGTTACATTGTGTAATAGGATATTTTGACTCAAAACGTCAATTATTGCAATCTTATGATGAAATCAGCTTAAATTTCAATAATCATTTTCTGAGTTTTCCGAGGATTTGAAATTTATCAATTAAATTTACAAGGCATTTTCCTTATTCCATTTTCCAAATTTACAGGTATTTTCCTATTTATATTGATAGGAAAATCTCTATGCATATGCAGCATGGAGAAAACTTATGAACAACCTTCCTTTATAGTGTAACCTAAGTATTTGTGTAAATTTCACAAAAAATATTTTATTTGCGTTGTATACTTCCCATTTATCCGAGATAAAATTTGAATCGCTTCGCAGCATCATGGTAGTTAATAATTTCCAAAATTATTTTTCTCAAGTCAAATGTTTAATGTGAATAGAAAAACCAACCAGTAATTTTAAAAATGAACAAAGAGTTCAACCGAAATGTGATCTAAGAAAGAAGTTTCAGAGAAGACCTAGGCATTCTTTTCTTTACTGACTGTAGATGTAGAATTTTTAATTTTTCAGAACATAAAGCTAAACTATGCGCGCACTTATAAGGCTCATCAAACAAAAAACTACATCCACTTTTATGTAAAAAAGTCCAAATCAAAATCAGCTTTTTTACAACTGCTAAAAAAAAAAATTTACTAAAATCAATTGAAATATCCTTTACTTTTTAGGATCATGAAACAACTTTTCGACTCAATGAATTTTTTCTTGTTTTTTATTTGACTTATTGATTTTTTCTTGTTCGACCTCATTCCACTTGGTTTCAATAGGTTTACTCAACTCCTCGACGTTTTTGAAGGATCCTTTATATCCAGAGCAAGTTGTCTATGGACATATGCAAATTTAATTCTAGCTTTTCAATTCTTTGGAAAAAGGAAAGGCCTTTTCACTGCTCTGAAGCTCAGAAAATATCGATTGTATGACAGGAACCCTTAATATTTTAAAGTTCTCCAACCAAAACATAGTAAAAGCGTGATATAAAGTCAATACCACTCCTAATAATACGACACCGACCACAAAAATATACACTTTTGTTATTTGAGTAGAATAGTTTACAATTTCTTGTTAATGTTTTTGAGGAAAACCTTTTTACATAAAAATACAAAAAGCGTTGATGCATATTTCCTAGGAAAGCTATTATTTCTTCGAGAGAGATGACTTTAAAATAACTGAAAAGAAAGTAAACGGTAACAAAAAATGTAGTGTGCAACGGAAATCAACTACAAACCTTAACGATCGCATTTTTGCAACCTGCAAAGCGCGATCGACTTCTTACAGCAAGAATATCAACTCGATGAGTAAATAAAAGAGTAGAAAAAAGTTGTCTGATGAAATAATCAAAAGCTGGTTCCTTTTTCGTAAAAGAAAGTCAAAATGAAAACAATAAATGTGCGCCGTCGGCTGCAATTATATACTATATATACTAGATGTCTAACTTCGATCCGAAAAGCGAAACCGTGGAAGCCATTTCTAATTCGGGCAAAAACATGTATTTCTAACTTTTATTTCGCACATCGGATATAGCTTTTGCCCTTATTAAAAATGGCGGATTCAATTTGTAAACAAAAAAGCGGTTTCACTTTTCGTCCAATAAAATCCCGCAAGTTAGACATCTAGTATATATAATATATCATTGGTCGGCTGAAGGATCTTCATGTTTACATGGGTATTAATCAAGGCGATGAAGGAGGTAATTATGAACATTATACAAGGTTAACTTTTAATCCCTTGAAAAAAAGATTAAAAGATAATCAATCTTAACCAAAATTGAGTCTTCTAAAAAAATAAAGGATTTTTAAAAAGCTCAAGCTATAAAAACATCCTTTATTTTATGGATTTATGCAAGTCCATAATTTTGGGCATCGTTTTGTATACAAGGTTATGATGCAAAATGAGAAGCAGGTTATTTGATTTCTATATCATTTAGGCAGTCCAGAGCACATGAAGTACACATTTAAAAATAATATTTTGAGTCAGGACGTTTTAAGATTTTTCTTCATCTCAAAGTTTTGTGATGAAGAAAAATCTTAAAACGCCCTGACTACAACCTTTAAAAGACTCCTCTCGAGAAAAAGTGTAGTTAGATGTCTATAAACTACATCTACGCCAAAAGCTCTAGATTCCGGAGTCAACTTGAAGCTGAAGGAGGTCATACTGAGCAAAAGTGTGGTAAATTTATTTCAAAACATTTGCTATTTAACAATTTTATTTCTCCTGTTTCACGTTTCCAATCTCAGTTTTTAATCAAAAAGATAGTTTTAAATGATAAAGTGTGTCGCGGCTTTTATCTATTCAAGCCATTTAGACAAATCTGCACAAGTTTCTTTAAGAAACTTGGGGAGATTTATCTAAATGGTTTGAAGAGATAAAAGGTGATTTACTCCTATCATCAAGTGTAGTTCCATGGGGGGTATCAAATGAAGAACAAAAGATTTTTCACAGTTTGATGAGAGAATAGGAGAATGAACGAGATTTTTGAAGAGTTCAGTATTTTTCACATAAGCCCTAGAATCAATGAATGCTTTGTGGCATATCTTTAAGGATTCAACTGCTCAGGGTGAGCCAGTTAGGTGAAGACTTTTTCAACCAATATCACACTAACAGCATAGATGCATACTTAAATGTGATTTAACTCCTCAAACAATATTTGCTAATTTCATATCACATGAAAGCAAATATTGGACTTCATTAGCTTTGACAAGATCAAGCATAATCCCAACCTTCTCACATGTCTCAGAGAGATCGTCAAAAATTTCTACCAAGAGCTGTTCCTTTACACAGGTCTTTGAGACTGTTTTTAGTTAGAAGCCTTTTTAAGATAAATGTGCTTTAGATGCTGATTCTTTTGATACAATGCCGAGGCAGAATTTAAGAAAACCTCCACCACCGTCTATCCCTAATTTCGCAATAGAGCTGAAAGCAATTTTTTTATTCTCAGCAACTTTTTCAAGAATTTCTTTCAAATTTTGATAATGAACAATAACTTTTATTCCAGACTCACTTGAAATTTATGAAACTATAAAATTTTCTGATAAAGTTTGACCAACTTTTTGAAAGTTAATTGGAAACTTAGTTACCTATTCTTGTTTTAGAGGTTTTGATAAAAGTTGATGCCAATTTTTGAGTTTTTAAGTCGGAGAGGTCAGTTTTAACTTGCACTTGAACAAGGACTTGTGCAGTAAGTAAATGGTAATTTTGTTTTTTTGATGTTAAGGATGGTCCAAGATGCACTGGAAGAGAATGTCTTCCTTGAGGATGACAGAAACATATAATTCTTTTTGGTGAAGCAGATGAAGTTGAGAGAACAGATTTTTCTATAGCTCCAGATAAATGTTTGTCTCTAGTTACTACTTGTTTAACATACTGACAAAATGATGATTTGGTACAAGAGTCATGGAGTGCTACTCCACGACTAACCAGTGAGAAGAAAGAAGAACAGCGTTTCTCAAGTAGAAGAGTGTCAAGTTAATCATAATGATTAATTCCTAACTCTTGAATGATAGAAACTAAATGTATTTTCATGATGAATGTAAGCAATTACTACTATTCGTTATTTTGTAGACAAGTTTTATTTTTAAACCTTTAATACAGGCAGTAGGCAGTCAAATCAAGCAACTTTTATTTTTTGAAGTTTGAAATTTAACATTACTTGTTTGAGAATGAGTTTTTGAATGTTAGCTTTTGAGTTTTAAGAAAAATTACCACTGTAGTGCTAATGTAGTGTGAAAAATGTGTGAAAAATAATTGACATGAAATTTTGCATTTGAATTTTTTTAAAAGGTTGTATATTGAATTGGGGAAAGTTCGGGCAACTGTTTTTTTTTCCTGCTTTCATATATACTTATCACTGGGAAAATGTTAAAACTTCCATGGAATCTGGTGAAATCTTTTAGTTTTTCAACCAAATTTATGATTAAAGAAATAAAAAATATCAGTATTGGGGACTTTTTTAAAGATCTTATGATCAAAGCACAGTGTCAAAAAATATCTTTAGAAAATATTGCCAGAAAACTCAAAATGAAGATAAAGGGAAAAAGGGTGTAAGAAGAAAAAAACGTCGAGTTTAATGTTAATTTTTTATTTTCCCACTTTTCTGTCCGGATAGAAACTTTTTTGTCCGGATAGAAGCTATTCTGATTTACGGATATAGTTTTGAACAATTTTGTCGGTTAGCACCGTCTGAATTAAAAAAAAAACAAACAAACAAAATAAAGCTCGTTTTCAACTAAAATCTTGATAGAAGCCCATTCTTAAGACACAAAAAATTTTTCTAAAAAAAATTGTCATTGGCTTATGTAGTAGACTAGGTCCTACATTTAGCCAAAGTTTGTTCGAAATTTCGAACTTTCGAAATGCTTTAAAATTTGATTTAATCAAAAACATTTTTTTGTACCTTTCGATAAACACTTTTTACAAATCACAGAAATGTTGAAGCAAATCTTCAAATGGTAAATAATAAAAGAATTATTGAAGTGTTAAATGTTCATAAACAATCTGTATCAGAATCATTTTCTTCAATAACTTTAGGATTCTAAAGAACAGAGAAGATTACAAAACTACAAAACGCTCTACAAAACGGTATATCTGAATTTTTTGTACGTTTCAAGACCGTAAAAAAATCAAGTAATCTTTTCAAGAGACCGTATCTCAGCAGGAATCTCTTGATGGTCTAAGTCTTGTTAATCCAGAAAAACTGTCTTTTTTGGCCTTTCTAAGCCATTTTATAAGGTACAATCTCAGAACGTGATAACTTTTTCTTGGACGATCCAAACTTTTTGAAACTTTCACATTTTCTTAGCTGGATAGTGCCTAATAGATTGTGGGAATCATTTTTTCATTTTTACGAAATTTTTTTTTTACACTACGACGGACTCGTTGTGCACTGTGCACCGGTGTAGTATGAGATTTTTACTCCCACTTTTTTTTTACTCCCCAGGAAAAATCTAATATGAAATTTTTACCGCGGTAGTAAAAAACGTGTATGAGATTTTTACTCTCTTTATGAGATTTTTACAAATTAATTAATTTTAGCGAAATTCCAAATAAACAAGACATGCACGCCAGATTTGCTGATATATTTAGTTATTTAAAATATAAAACGTATCCAAAAGAAGTTTTAAATAAAGGTGATAAAGCCAATTTTAGAAGACAAAGAAAGCCATTTATAGTTCATAATAATGAGCTATATCATTTAAATAAAGCTGCAAAGGTATTCTATTATTTCAAAATGTTTTAAACAATTTTGTCATTTCTATCCTGTTATAACTAGAACCTAGTTACCAGATAAACACGAAAATTTACAACTAGATAAACACTAAAAAACTTTGTAGTTTTTATTCTCATTATATTTATGGTTTATAGCTTTTTTTTAGAGAAAAGTTATTTGGAGCAGAGATGAACAACAAAACATAATAAAGCTTGTTCATGAAGGAAACGATGTCTTTGTTGAGTCCAAAGCTTTATCTGGTCATACAGGTATTAATAACACTACACATCACATTCAAAGTAGATTTTTTTGGTATGCAATGATAAAAGATATTATAACCTATGTTTCCAAATGTGAACAATGTCAAAAGTCGAAAAACAGGAAACTTCAGTCAAAACCATTGCTACAAAATGTTTTAATTCCAAAAAGGTAATATGAAGCAAGTAGGAATTGACTTAACACAACTACCAGAAGTTAATGGCTATAAATATCTGGTCGTATTAGTCGACTACTTCAGTAAATGGGTTGAAGCAGAAGCACTTACTGATAAAACTGCTAGAACTGTGGGTTTTTTTTTTGTATAAACAGATATGTCGACATGGTTGTTTTGAAATTCAAATAAATGACCAGAGTCATGAGTTTGTAAATGAAATTTCTAAAGAACTTTACTCAAAAACAGGAACAATTCAAAGAATTACGAGTGCATATCATCCTCAAACAATTAAACATACATTAGTAAAGGTGCTGGATGAGGCTGCTCTGGAATGGCCATATATTATTGATAGTGTTTTGTTTTCATTGAGAGTTAGAAAACATTAGTCTACTGGGTTTTCACCATTTTCATTGCTTTACCAAAGGGAAGCAGTTCTTCCTATTGATTTAAATTGCAATTTAATTGATTTTAATGATGATAATGTCTTAGCAATGATGATTCCTCCAACAAAAAAAATAATTTCAGAAACCTTTCATGCAATGAATAAAATGAAGAATGAACTTTTTGATGAAGCCTATCAAAATATAGAAAAATCTCGAAAAAGGCAAAAATTTGATTACGACAGGAGAATTGCTCCAAATTTTGAAATTAGCATAAATAAAAAAGTGTTGCTAAGCAATAGTAGACGTGATGGTAGAAAAGGCGGGAAACTTGTAAAGCCTTGGACTGGACCATACATTGTAACATCCATTTCAAGCACAAATAACTGTACCTTGAAAAATCTAAAGGGTCAAGTTTTAAAAACAAAGTACAACTTGACAAAGTTATGTTTGTATAATGAAAAAATAACTGATGGTAAACAAGAAATCACATTCAATCAAATGAATATGCAAATTTCTATTGATAAGATTGGAAAATATGCAACTATTGAAATGAGAACTTCTATTTCTGAAAAATTTGGAATTGGTATTACCAAAAATGTATTTACTGCAGATATTAATCTACTTTCATGTCCAAAACAACTAGACAGTACCAGAGGCAATGGTAATTGCTTTTTTAGGGCAATATCTTATATCATTACAGGCAGTGAAAGCAGTTATGAAATTATAAGAGAAAAAGTTGTAAGACATGTGTACCCATATTAATGATAATATCATCCTCTTCATAACTTTAAAATATATGATTTGTATAAATATTTTTGATTTACTTATTTCTATATAACTGCTATTTACTATTAAAGGTTTGCTGACTGCAATATATATATATATATATATATATATATATATATATATATATATATATATATATATATATATATATATATATATATATATATTTAATATATGAACTTCAATAAATACGAATTCTCTCAATACTAATTTTTTATTTTATCTAAGAAATTTTCGCTAGGTTATTGATACTAGCATCTTCAGCTTTAATTACAAATTATTTATTAAATTAAATTACAAACAAACTTTAACGGTAATGTCACTTTTTAATGGCTTCTTTAAACTTCGCTTTAATTGGGCTTCTTTAATATTACGTAGGTATAAAAAGTATGGCGTCCAGAATTGCGTTTTTACATATTGACCGTCATCTAAATTCATACCTCCATTTTTAGGTCCGCATTTGTTGAACTGAATTTCGATTGCCTCTCGAACTTTTCTTTCAAACTTTTTGGGTTCTACTTTTAGCGTCTTTACTTGATCCCATTTTATATTACATGAACATTTAATTTTATGATGGCCAATTGCAGATTGTTCTAATTTTTCTTCAAAAACATTTTTTGGTGTTGTTTTGTTCTTGTCGCTATTTTCATTTTTGTTTCGCCGATGTATTTTTTTTTACACTCGCATTCTATAAGGTATACTCCGGGATGGCTATTTGATGGTAGTTTTGTTTTGTTGCGCGAAGTTAGCAAAGATTTAAGATTTACACTGGATTTAAAGACTGCCCTGTAACCTGCTTTCCTAAAGATTTTTCGAAGTTTTGGTGATAATTCTGGGATCCACGGTAGTGATATAGTTGGCATAGTTGCTTTGTTGTTAGATAAAACTATTTCATTATTTGAGTGCCGTTTTTTTATAACAATATTTGCAAGGTCTTTTAATTTCTTCTTTTCGTATCCATTTTCAGCAAACACATTTATTAGGAAATCGATTTCTTTATTTAAAAATTTTTCAGAGCAAATTGATAAAGCTCTATGAATAGATCCTTTAAATATTCCTTCTAAGATTTTTGGATCGTGGTTTGAATTGGGCTTAACCTGAATATTTGTTATTGCTTTTTTTATATTTACCTTTTTGATTATTTGTTATTTGGATGTCTAAAAAATTTAATCTTTTGTTTTCATCTTCCAATTCAATTGTGTATTTGATGGCATGATGTTGACTGTTTAATATTTGTTGAAAACGGATGGCATTTTCTTTATTTGTAAATCTTGCGTGGCTATCATCTACGTACCTGAAAAACGATTTTATTTCTAACGGTGGATTAGAATGAAGCGCAATGTTGATTGCTTTATTTTCAAAAAATTGCAGGAAACCTTCCGCAAGTACTACCATGAGTGAAAGTCCTATTGGACCTGAATCTACAAGTTCGTGAATTTCTTCATTCCATAAAAAATAACATTTATATAAACACAGTTCCATTAGTGATTTTATTTCTGAAACGCTTAGTTTTGTCAGTTATTTAAATTTGGGAAGTGCTCTAACATATCCAGAAGAATTTTTGTAGCCTCTCCCAGAGGAATTGATGGATATAAATTGACAACGTCATAAGATACTTGTATTTCATCATTTGATATATTCCAAAGTTTAGCTGTTTTTACAAAAGTTGACGAATTTTTTAACTTAGTTATGTTTTTATCTAAGATTGGTAAAAATATATTTATTAGATATTGTGATATTCCATAACTTGGTGTCCCGATGGTTGAAACTACTAATCGCATAGGGTATGATTTTTCCGGTTTGTGCGCTTTAATTACACTATACATACGTGGCGGTACTGGGTCGCTTGGGTAAAGACTTTCATATTCTTTTTTGGTAAATCGCCCTTTTTTATTCAATTTTGATAGGTAAGTTCTAATTTTAGTAGCAAATGTAATGGTAGGGTCCTCTTTAATTATCTTTGTTTTGCCAATCTCTTGACGAATTTTGTCAATGGCTTTGTTGTGTTCTATTCTAACAAAGCCTGCTCCTTAACCAAAAGAGTATATATCAATGTTTCTGTCCTCTTTTATTTGTTTTAATGCTTCCCTCTGTTTATAATTTAAGTTATTGTTTTTTTGTGGTTTAAGGATTTTAAGTTGCCTCAACACGTTTCTGCGTAAGTCTTGTGAACTCTCAATTTTGTTGCAATACTCTAGTTTTAACGCAGTGGATTCTGTTATTGAAATAATGTCTAAATAGGGTATATTTTGTATAGTTGGAACAAATTTAGGTCCTAGTTCTAAAAGATTTCTGTGGTTTTCAGGTATTTCCGTTTCACATAGGTTTAATACAACATCTTTAAGAAATGAAGGAGTCTCAGCTTTTTCTTTTAAACTTATATTTTTCAAGATATTAAATTTTTTGATCAGACGATATTTAGATTTAACAGACATTTTTTCTCGGGATTTTTCGGTAACATTTTCGACAGATATATAATCATCTTGAGTTAATTTTTTATATAAATAGTTTTGGATATCTTTTACAAATTTTATTTGATTAAAATAACGAGTTCTAGAATCGTTTTTGATGCATATTAGTAATTCAAAACGGTACCTTATAGTTATGTCTCTTCCTCTTTTGTTATTTATTGGACATACAAGGTTTGGACATTAATTTATTGGACATAAAGGTTTGCTGACTGCAATATATATATATATATATATATATATATATATATATATATATATATATATATATATATATATATATATTGCAGTCAGCAAACCTTTAATAGTAAATAGCAGTTAGTAAAGAATAGTTATCATGTATATATATATATATTGACAGTGCCAAAGTTCCTTGAATAATTTAAATTTATTTGCTTTAATTTCTAGGACCTAACAAATAAATTATAATAATTTATTTGTTAATATTTTCTTTCCGAGATATGAAATATAATAGGCGGTGTGAATAAAAATGAGCAATTGCTTTTGCTATGTGTTTTAGGAGCAATTACTTTTACGTAAAGTGCAGCAATTGCTCCGAAAACACATAGCAAAAGCAATTGCTCATTTTTATTCACAACGCCTAATATAATAATCAATAATCCTAGCATTTGTGCCCATATTTATGGTAAGGTATGGGTTTTATCGCACTACTTTCCACAACAATTTAAATATCGTTTTTTCAAGGCTGTCAAGGGGAAAAAAACTCATTTAATATTAAGTTTAAATTTAAAGTTTAAAACAAATTTATTTATGTTATGTAAGTTTAAAACAAATTTATCACTATCGGGAATAGAATATAAATTTTACAGATACGTGCGTACTTAATCCGTTTTAATTAAAATAATAAAACAATTTTTACTTCCATTATGATTTTAATTCCTTATATTGAGATGTAGGAAATAAATTATTTTTAAAAAGTTGTTTGCTACTATATGTAACTTAAAATTTTAGTTAACAATAAAGTTATTATTAAAAGTTTAACTTTTAATAGCGCTATATAAACATAAAGGTAAAAACATCTAAAGTAAAAATCTCATACGCGTTTTTTACTCCGCTGTAAAAATTTCATATTAGATTTTTACTGGGGAGTAAAAAAAAAGTGGGAGTAAAAATCTCATAATACACCGGACAAGTCGCACGACGGTTCCCACCGTACGACTGTGGATGCGATTTTTCCAAATGTTCCACTAAATGTCTAATAACAAAATGATTCAATGGTTTCTACTAAATATATGTAATTGTTACCATTTTCATCTTCCAAAAATGTCCTCAAACCATTTAGTTAAAGTATCCCATGGTGTACAATCGATAAAGCTTCTATTTAGTCATTGTTACACAGCTAAAAGTTTATAATATTTTTTGGTAAAAAATATTGACTTTAAAACTCAATATTAAAAATATTGAGTTTAAAGTCAATATTTTTTACCAAAAATATTTTAAATAAAAAATGCTCAGCTTTTAACTTAAGCTTTAATAAAAGTTATGCTCCTAATTCAGCTAAATAAAATAACAGTTGTAAAAAATTATTATAATCGGCGATGGTATAAATATTTTCTACAATCCGAGTTCTCCTGTTTATATGCTGTATATAATTTATGATTTAAGTTCATGTCAATGTCAATAATGTTTTAAAATAGACGAAGTTTTCATATATCATAATGCTACATTTACAGCATTATCAGTTTTAGCATCTTCATAATAGAGAAACAAACAATTATTTTATTTTATTTTTCTTACTAATGTTTTTAACCATTATTTTAAAACCCAAAAGTTTTTAGTAATTAAAATATTTGTCTCAATGTCAAAAGTTATTTAAATATTTGAATAGACATGCTGACTCCAAAGAGCATTTCTTTTATTGCATCAAAACTTAACCAAAAAGGTTATTTGAACATCTATGGTCTACCAAGTGATCTGTTGGAATATTTTAACTCAATAAGTAGTAACCAAATTCAAGATATTGCTAAATCAACTGGTATTGAACAGAATGATATTTCAGACTTTTTTAACACCACCCAGCCATGCGTTTCAAATATTACTGCTACCATCAAAGATAGTTTGCAATCAGATGCTATTATGAGAAAGGTATTTTCTTCTTGGTAAGTAAAATAATTGAATATAGTTATCATTATTAGTATTGTTACTTTTATTACAATTACTTCTACTGCTAATATGTATGTATGTATGTATGTATGTATGTATGTATGTATGTATGTATGTATGTATGTATGTATGTATGTATGTATGTATGTATGTATGTATGTATGTATGTATGTATGTATGTATGTATGTATGTATGTATGTATGTATGTATGTATGTATGTATGTATGTATGTATGTATGTATGTATGTATGTATGTATGTATGTATGTATGGATGGATGGATGCATGCATGCATGCATGGATATTTGTATGTAGATATGTGTATGCATAGATGCTTTTATTCATCAATGCATCTATGCACCTCCACCTATGTGTTTATGCATATAGGAATGTTTCTTTGTTTTCCAGTTTTTATCTTGCCAATCCTCCTCTCTGTGATCTTGTTGGATTGAATGCAAATGTTTTTGCTGTTATCTGTTCATTAGCTGTAAGATTCATATTTGTAATTTTTTTTTTATTGTTTTGTTTAACAAGTGAAAGTGGTGTTTTTGTTTTTTAGTATATCTTCATGATCATGATGATGTTTTTCACTAAAAGAAAGTTTTTAGGAAGATCATTTTGTTGGGGTCGCCCAGGCTGTCTTATGTATGAATTGAGCAAAAATTTTTTGTTTACTGAGTACAATTTTATCAATTTATTGTTCAACTTTTGAAGTTTGCAGACTGTTATACGATATAAATGATATTTTAGACCTGTTAACATGCTTGACTCTTATGAGAATCGCTTTGGTTATACTCTGTCATTTGGCTTAACTGTATCAACATGTTTTTCTGTTATTTTCTCTGATTATACTGACATTGTTGGGGTAAATATAGCGAAACAGATATCTTTGTTTCCAATTTATCTTTCAGGTAAAGTAAAAATGGTATCTTACAGAGATTAAGTGTAGTAAAAATATAAATGTAACATGCTGTTTAGAAAATAAACTGATTTTTTAAATTTACATCATTTTGTGTTCATTACCTAAATTATGATTGAATTAAAAACATTACGCCATAAGTGCTGTAGTTATAAAAATGAGCAAAACTGTCAAATTTAATTGAAACTTTTGTGAATTCATTGAAAATCCCCATAATAAACTCATCCCATGTTTCTGTAAAAAAACTGCTTTTGTTTTTTTATAAAACATGACTGTAAGATTTAAAAGCACTCTTTAGATTATTAAGTAAAGTTTATTCAAGAGACTTTATTTAAGTAAGTTTTGAGTTTAAATAAAGTTTTACTATTACTTTTAGTGTTGATTAAGTTGGTGTTTTCTGCTTTAATTTCTGTGTCTGGAGCCCCATTTCTTATTTGTCAAAGCCTAAAGAATCAATTTGTTGGTGGCTTGATTGGCCTTTTTTTGTCCTTATTATGGTGAGTCATCTTGTGTATTTTTTTTAGGGGTGGTAACCGATTAACAATTACTCGATTAAAAAAAATTAATTGTTAATCTTTTAATTTCCAAACGATCAAATGAATAATTTTAAAAATTGTTTTAAGTGTTTTAATTTTTAATGTTGTTTTAAAAATAAAAAAAATTAGGCGTTTTTTGACAACCAACTTTTATCTTGTACCGCTGTGAAATGTAGACAAATAATATATTTTTGATGCAGCAGTACAAATGACCTTGTAGCCATTTACAAGGTTGTCTAAAAAAATTCGTTCTGAAGTTTAGAAGCATTTTTTTATGAAATTATTATGACAATTCAACATTCAAAATAATGACAATTCCACATTCTTTCAGTTGAACTTAAATTCCATTCATCAACTTCAAGTTTTTTATATCATTTAGAGCACAAACATAAAATTTTGCCAACCAAATTTTTTTAAAAACATCAAAAACTATGCAGCCAATTTCTGCTGCCTACTTTAATAAAATAGGTAACAAAGCTGAAGAGGTATCAGCTCGTTTAACAACTGTAGACCGTATCTCTTTTGGAACTTTGGTCAGTAGTAAAGATATTAAAAATGACTGGAAAGCTGAAGGACTAAAAATCCCTGATGATCGACATCCTAAAAAGGCAATTGTTATGAGCTATGCAAACTCAATGAAATTAAAAATTAATCACAAGCTTCAGTAAAAAAAATTAAAAGGAGAAAGGTTTTCAATTTCTCTTGATGAGTGGGCTTCAGGTGGAACTAGAAGATACTTGTGTCTTAATGTACATTGTTTAGACAACAGTCACTATGGTCTTGCAATCATTAGAATAAATGGTTCAATGTCTTCAGAAAGAGCAGTTATTATTGTTACTGAAAAAGTGAAAGAATTTGAATTAAATTTAACAATTGATATCTTTGGATTTTTCACTAATAGTACTTCAGTTATGAAGAAAAATTGGACAAGAAATGGGAGTTATCCACCAAATGTGATATTCTTTAAAGGAAAAAAAATTCAGCAATTAAAACAACTTCAGAAGAACTAATCAATGATGAGGATGATAAAAATGAAGAATGCTGGAATGAAGAAAATAATAGTTCTGTTGATAAGGGAACCCAGTTTAATGAGGACTGTCGTATTCTTATATCAAAGGTTCATAAAACAGTCAAGATGTTTAGAAAATCACCGCCTAAAAATGATATTCTTTAAAACATTTGTAAAGGTGATTTAGGAAAATAGCTTAAGCTTATTCTGGATAATAAAATAAGATGGAAATCTCTAATCAGTATGTTAAAATGATTCTTGGGATTGAAAAGTGTTATTGAAAAAGCTCTTGTGGATATATCCAGAACTGAGTTGATTTTAAAAGAAGAAGAAATAAAACAGATCTCTGATGTTGTTCAGGCTCTTCATATTGTAGAGCTAAGTGTTATAGCATTGGGAAATAGAGACTGTAATCTGATAAAATCTGAAAAAATTTTATTATTTTTACTAAAAAATCTTAAAGATCAAAATACTAATATAGGTCAAAATTTATTTACTTTTGTCTCTGAGAGAATTAATAAAAGAAGATGTTGTAATATTAATGGTTTCCTTTGCTATTTAGATAATCTGGGTGACTATAAGTCAGATTCAGAATCACCAGGTAATCTTTTAAAGTACCCAAACAAAAATCAAATTGCTAAAACAGGAAGAGAAATATATGTAAGCTTATTTCTACATGAGGATAACCAAAGGAATTGTGAATTAGATGTAGCATCTGAGTTGAAATCCACTTCAAAATATGGAACCAATGAGAAAAGCAACTAAAGCTGAAGAACTAGCAGAAATTCTATCACCTACAACTTTATCAATAGGAAGAGCTAAAGGAATAACTTGTAATTCATCCCCTCAAAAAATTTTGGCTTGTATTAAATGTGAAATGGCAGTACATGAAAGCACTGGAAAAAGGCCATGCTCTTAAGAAAAGACATGCTAAGTCTTCCCCCAGCTTCTATAGAAGCGGAAAGAAGTTTTAGTGCTGCTGGTCTGTTTATTACTAAGTTATGAACAAGTTTAAATGATGACACTATTAATAACTTATGTTTTTTTAAGATCATATCTTACGAAAAAAGAGAAGCAAAACCTTTATGAGTAGTAATATACTTTTTGTAACTTGTAAAAATACATTTTTTAAAATTAATCAAAAATTTATTGATTAATTTTGCAAATGTTAATCGTTAATCAATTAATTTAAAATACCAATTAACTTACCACCCCAAGTTACTATAATTGTATTTTGTATTATCTGATAATGTATTTTAAATAACATTATGTTATAATTCATACAATTTCATTACATTTTCTAAGTATTTTGTATTATCTGATAATATACTTTAAATAACGTTATGTTATAATTCATACTATTTCCTTACATTTTCTAATATTTATTATGTTTTACTGGATATTTTATAGAAAAAATGAGATATCGTAAAAAAGAATCTGGTTAAAATTTTTCTAAATGTTTTCTTATTACAGTTAGTAAATTGCAATTAATTGAAAGATGCTTTATTTACAACCAAAAAGTTTTTTGCAAAAAATGTTTAACTTAAGTTTTTGGATTTTGGTTTTCTGATTGTATTATTAAACATGATTTGGATTTTCTGATTGTATTATTAGCCATGATTTTGATTTTCTGATTGTATTATTAGCCATGATTTTGATTTTCTGATTGTGTTATTAGCCATGATTTTGATTTACATCTTTAAAGACTCCCTGATTAATAAATCTTGATGAATTTAGGTTTGTATATGAGATAGATCTAAAGGTTTCTTTAATATCAAATTGTTGGAAAGATTTTCAAGTAATGTTTAACGTAAATGTAAGCATGTTTTTTTTATTAAAAAGTTTTTTTTTATTACAATTCTTCTGGTTAAGTTTAAATCTTCTGGCTGTTTTAAGAATAGTTTTAAAAAAAGTCACTTTTTTTAAGGGATTTGGAATATTTTACATGTTAATGGATCTACCAAAGTATATCTGTCTTTTGCTGTTAATAATAAAGTTTTTTGTAATGGTTTTAAAGACAATTAAGTCCAGATTAATATTTAAAGAGAAAAGGAAGGTAATTACATTTTCTGCACTTCTAAATATTTTTTTTTATATTTTAGTCTTATATTTGCAATTCAATATATAAACTTTCTTTCGAGGATTTGAGATGGATGCAAGTGGAACATACAAACTGGAAAAATGAATATATGTACAAGCATATAACTAAACTTTTGAAAAGCAAACCAATGGTTGCTGATGATCAGTAAGTACTAAATACGCCTTTTTTCTACTGATGTATTGCAAAGAAAATGGCCAGAGAAACTTCTATACATTTTTAAAGTACATTAAGTAATAAGTCGAATATTTTTTCAGCAATTCTTTTCAACAATTTTTGTTGTAATTTAAATATTGTAATAAATCTTTTATAAAAGTGATGATGAAAAAACTTCAAGTGTTTGAAAAAGCTAAGAGAGATTGATAATTATTTATACTAGATGTAGATTATTTATACTAGATGTACATAATATTTTAATGATAAAAATCAGAGTTATTACTTTCATTTTTAAAAATTACCAAATATTGGCCAAATATAAAATGCATCAGTGAGTTGTGTTTGTTTTAACTGTTAATTTGGGCTTTTAGAAGTGTTGGTGATAAGTCTCGAGCTAAGCAAATAAAATTGAAGCTTAAGTCACTGCTTTATGAAAACAAACCAGGTATAAATATGCAAGAGGTGAAATAATATCAGTTTGCTTATCTTTATTTCTATTATTGATGTTTGTTGGTAATTAATATGGAGGTTATAGTGTTTGGGAAGGGTTAAGAAAGTTTAATGCCACAGAAGTGTAGTTGTATAGAATATTGATTTTGCATTAAAGCTTGATGGTAACACCTTTGATTTTTGTTTTTAGAGTTCAAGTATTCTTTGAGAATATTATCAACAGCATTTGTATCTTCTTTGGCCATTTATATAGTATGAAAATTTTGTTTGACTGATTACAGAATAATATTATTGAGTTTAGAAATAAATATTAAAATTCTAAATATGATTAAGAAGTGTATAAATATTTTTACTTTTCATTAACTTATCTTTATTTTAATTAAAAAGCAAATTTGTGAGGACATTGATGTCATTATTTGTTATTATGCAGCTATTGATAGGTATGTTGTCAATCTATGAGATAATATTTGGTTTTAATGATAAAGAAGGCTTCTTCGATGATGCTGGGAAGAAAAGTATTCATGATTTTTTTGGCTTTTCTATTGGTTCAATTAATCGTTTTATAGTTTGCACAAAAAGTAAGTATCAGCAGTGATATTTCCCTACAGGTTTTCAAAAAGATACCAAATTGTTGATACATTTGAACCTTTATAATTTTTATTTTAGTTTCAATATGGCTGTCTGTATTCCTTTCAGTTGGTTTATTTTTCTTTGTTATGGTTAATTCTTTAAAGTGGTACAGGTAACACATTTAGATTTTTTAAATTAAAAAACTTTAAGAATTGAAATTATAAAAAAAAGCTACCATTTTATTTTTTTTTCTTGATGATTTATTAGGGTGGCCTAAAAAATGCTGTATGAAACTGTTTCTGTCCAATTGTATACCTTTTTTATGGCTCAAGCTATTGTTCTGCAGATTTTCAGACTTTAGAAGATCAGTAAAATCTATATGGCTGTTCAAATTTTACAGGGTGAAGATTAATTAGTATGCAAGAACCACTGATATCTTACAGATGTTCTTGTGTATTTTACAAAAGCATTAGTGATCTCAGTGTTGGTTATCAAAATTATTACTAGTGCTATTCTATCAGGAAGTAAGTTGGATAAAACAGCTGCAATACACCACAGTGTATACAATGCATGCAATATACACTAGTTGCACTTATTCATGGTTTTTGATGTTCATCCATACAATATAATAATATTACCAAAGAGTGGCTAATATTTGTTTGTCAACAATTTTGTCAAGTATATCAAAATAGCTATTAAGAACACCATTGAAGCTAATGATAAACTGACAGCAGTTGCATTCTAAGATTAAAAACTAGAGTAGATTACTATTGATCTTCAGCTGATCTTCAGATAAAGCATTGTTGTTTGGTTTTTCTGTTAGTAAAAATACTAACAAATAAAGTACAAATTTCTGTGTCAGTTATTTAAGATAAATTGAGTTTTAAAGTCCATTTAAATTCATTTTTTTATGCATTTAAAACTGCAAAGCTTTTGGCATGACATATTTATATTTTTACATATGCAGTAGTGCAAGAAAGTTCAGGTGCACTCGTTAATTCACTAATAATTCACTGAAATTTAAAGTATAATGAGTGGGCTTAAATTTTTCCTGTACTATCTTATTTTGTAAAAAAGTTTAGGGATTAAGTTTAGTAGCAATTTTGCGTAATGTTGTAATTATTGTACTTATGTTACAACAATTGCAAAAATTACAAAAAATGTAAAAAATTATATAGCCATAAAAGATATAGGTGCATTATTATGATAGGTGATTATAAACTATTTCTGTATGACACCCTTAACAAAAATCATTGAAAATTTTGATGAATCTGGTAATGATGTTATACGGCTGAAAAAAAGTTAAACTGATCAGAGAGCTACAAAAGATGGGTGATATGTATTTAATAATTCCGTTATTTCTTGAAGGAAGTGCATTCTCCTTATATGGGCAACTTAGCGATAGCAGGAAAACCTCTACCATGGAAATTGAAAAAGTTTTATTGGATGCATTTGCAGTGGATAGTTTTGAAGCCTATAAGCTATTCAGTGATTGGAGGTGGAATGAAGGTGAATCTGTCAATGTGCCAGTTTGTGTCAGTTTATAAGGCTGGTAAAACTTGAAAGTGAAGACTTACTGCAGTGAGTGTTTATAACTAGATTGCCAGGTGAAACTTCAAAGCAGTTACAAGCGCAAGTAAAACTATTTAGGACCAACTTGCAGGATGTGTTAAACCAAGCAAGAGTTGTTTTTTCGGAACCAACAAAAGAGGAATGTATTTCAACAACGATTTCTGATATCAATAAAAACATTAATAGATTATCTACATCCTCTAACAGTTTTAACTGCTACAACTGCCATAAGGCTGGGTATGTTGCCTGACACTTTTTTTCAAAGAAACAAAGTATTTATGGGGGAGTAAGATGTTTTTGATGTCAAAATATTGGCCATATTGTGAGATTTGCAACAGGGATGTGCAAATCAGGACTCGCCAGCCCCAGCTGTTCTCTTGAGCATTTAATGGCGCTTCCAATATGAATTGTGCATGTGAGCATCTTTGTAGGAGAAGCACTGATTGACAGTGAATGTTGTAATAGCTTATTGTTATATTTATTGCAGTTAATTATTGAAATTATGTTGCAAGTTAATTATTGTACTTATGCCACAACAATTGTGTAAGATATTTTATACTACGCCCTAGAGAATCCTAAAAATGTATATAAATTGTACAACTGCATATAAGCAGTGAAAGAGAAAAAAATACATATATATATAACCATAAAGGAAATATAGTTGTCTTGATTATACAACTTTATAGGTCTAAATATAAAAAATAACGGTAAAAGTTTGAAATAAAAAATTTGATTTTGTTTTGAGATAATGTATGGGAGCTATCACAAAAACTTTTCATTAATCTCACAACATATAAAAAGTAAAGTTAAATGTTAGAATTTAAAAGTTTGATTTTGTTTTGAGATTTTTTGTTTTAAATGTTAAGGTTCCACATCTTAAGTTTAAGAAAAGGTAACTGGTCATTTTTACCTGACTCACTTCACAAAAGAAAACTTGACTTGACAACTCCTACTGATCTTATGGTAAGAATCCTTTTATTTTTCATTTTTTAAACTAATTTTATTTTAATGTTAACTAAAAGAGCATGCAATAAAAAAAGCTTTATAAGGTTTTTTTAAAAAAAAAAAAAAATTACAGAATACAATTATTCCATTCTTTCAATAACTGAAACGTTTTTTTTTTAGTTTCAAAGAAAAAAGTTGAAGTCAGTTTGAAGCTTTTTTGAAACTTAGTTTGAGTCTTTGGTAAACAAAAAAATCTTGTAGCTGGATTATAAGTAAAAAAAAGTTGCATAAATTTTATGAACAAATTGTTTAAATTTTTTTGTAAAAAAATCTGAAAAAATCTTCAACTATTTTTTAATCAACTCTTCTAAGATCAGTTTTTATTGGTGGTATTTTCAGAGTCGTAATCTCAGCCTCTTTTTCATTATTCAGCATAAACTTAAAAATACCACAAGTTTTCGGAACTACCATATGTCCTCTTATTTTCTTCACTGCAGTATCTGCAACCTGATTGTCAACAGCACTATAAGGCTTCAGTTTGGAATAGACAAAGGTCACAAATTGTAGTAATAAAGAAAAAGTTAGCAAAGTCTCAATATTTGTATGCTGTAAGCTTAAGTTGTTTATAAAACAAATCTTAAATCATTAGATTCTTTTTACCATTTATCTGGAATGATGATAGACTTTTAAAATGAATAATTCATGTTGTGCTTGGCACTAAGTTTATCAAATATTTTAAACTTTTGTAAATGGACTGTTAATGTAAATCCTTTGTACATGATTTCATTTAAAGCCAAAGGCCATATTTGTGCTTTATTTCTTCTGAGATATCTTGAATTGTTCAACTTACTTGTATATTTCTTCTTGGGTAAATGAATTCTATGCTTGGTAAAGTACTAAGAAACACAAAGGCCAAACTCTGTTCCTTAATTTAAAAAATGTGTATTGATTTTCTAAATGTTTTATGTCCTCTGTATGTTAAACTTGTGTAAAGTGACATATCTTGGATATCAATAACAACATCTTTGAGGACTGGTGTGACAATGTCAAGCTCTACTGATTTAATTCTTATGCAATGAAAACAACCAATATTAAACTTACAATAAAACAAGTCTGCATTTTTGTCACTTTTTGTTTTGCTTAGTCTGAGTTTGAGTAGGAGATTTTTCTTATAAAATAATCTTTGTTTTTATGATAATATTTGCTAGTTAGTAGCTCTTTAACAGCAGTTTCTTTATGTTCTGAATCTAAAATTCTTTCATTGACTGCCAACTTATTAAATTTTATTACTTCAGAAATCTTCATGAAAGCTCCATTTTGTTTATCTTGAATTTATAAAAAAGGTGACATAGGAAATGTTGCTCAAGCTGTATGCCCAACTGTAGGTATACAGCTTGAGCAACATTGATGACTAACTAACCACACATTAAAGCACATCTTGTTAACAATTTTCTCTTATAATTTGATTATAATTATTTTGACTATTTAGTTATTATATAATGAAATATAAATCAATATGAAATCTCCATTTTGTTTATCTTGAATTCATTAAGTTAATATAATGAAAATTAAGTAATGTATATACATACTTTAATTTTGATTAAATAAACTTTGTTGCATTAAGTTTTTAAATGTAAAAATAAAGAACTGTTATGCAATAATCATATGCAAGTTTATCACTTTTAGTAGATGTGTAGTAGTTTTGATTAAAAAAAATTTATAATATTATGTTTTTAATTATTAGAATAAGAATAACTTAGCTATTATAAACTACTTTTAGGTTGCAAGCATGAAGTTTGCTGGGTATCAGGTTGCCTATTCAATTTGGGGTAAGTCTTTAAAACTATTTTTAAAACTAAATCTTTTGTTTTTACCATTGTAATTTTTATCAATCATTTAGGTTTCTTGATTATTAACTTACTGTTTTTTGCTGTCCTTTTGATCATCACAACACAGATATTTCTCCCACTTTCAATAAAAGAAAAGTCCTTTCTTCTGAATCAAATCATCTCTATTTGGTATGTCAGCTTATCTTGTTTTATTTCCTTTTGTTTAGCCATGAAAGTACATAACAGAAAAATGAAAAAGAAAGATGAAGTGATTCTAAATTCTTTTATTTAGGCCCACAATTGTTATTGGGTTACTTGTTGTAGTTCTTCAAAAATTACTTGCTAGATTTGTTTTGTTAATTGAGAAAGATACCTTAGCAGTTGATAATAGGTACCTAAAAATTTTTTTTTTTTGGGGAGTAAAAGCATTTGGGGAAAGCCTATAGAATAACCTTGTAATGTAATTTTTAAAAATTATCATGCAAGTTATTATGAAAGTGGATTATTTAAAGTAAAAAAATGTTGCATGGATTTTTATTTTTAATCAACAAAAATGACTTGTGCTTATCAATTTAGAATTATTTTTTTAAATGAAGTATGTCTCTGCTGCCATTTTTTAATGGATGCTTTTATGATCTGTTTATTCTTAAATCAGCAGCCTTAGAGAAAGTTAAATTATGTTTTGGGGGTAAATTATGGGCATTCTGCGAAACTAATTTTATGCCCAAAGTCTCTGTTATGGTTTCAAATATTTAGGTTGTGGATGTTCTGTTACTTGCTGGATTTATTTTGTTAATTGAAAAATATACCTTAGCAGTTGATAATAGGTATCCAAAATGTATTTTTTTTCGCAAAAAAATGTCTAAACATTTTAGTTGTCCCCCACTTACTGCTCTTAGACCAAATATGGTCTGCATAAAAACCCTATGAACTTCATGTATTTTTTTGACCTTTTAATTTAAATTTGGTTATATAAAAATGTTTTACCAGTGTAGTATGTGTAAATAATCGTACGATTATTATGAAGCATATTTAGATTTTGAAAGTTTACTGAAAGATAAAAGCATTGTACTATCTTTGGTTTGGTTGCCATTTTAATTAAGTTTATAAAACAAAAAGTTCCTTAACCTATTAAAACCTAGGAGCAAAAAAATTTGGGGAAAGCCTTTAGAATAACCTTGTAATACAATTTTTCGAAATTTTCAAGCAAATTATTATGAAAGTGAATTATTTAAAATAAAAAAATATTGTATGGGTTTTCATTTTTAATCAACAAAAATGACTTTGATTTATCAATTTACAAATATTCTTATAAAATAAAGTATATCATTTTTTGTTTTGGATGGATTAATAATGGATTTTTTTAATGTTTTGTTTTGGATGGATAATGGATTTTTTTTAATGATCTTTATTTATTTATATGTTTAAGGTCATGCGTTTGTATAAAATTTATCTGATTTATCTGATAAATCAGTTAATTCTGTATTTTGAATTATCTTACAATTTTTTATAAATATTTATCATAAATTATTATATTATTTGGTGCAAAAAAAATCACATGAATTTGGTTATTTGTAATACAGTGCCACACAGTAAGTTGTTTGCCAAACAATAAGAGGAGACTTTTCAATATTTTGATGATAGATGTGAAGACAGATATCACTTGCATTATGCAAAATATACCATTTTAATTTCAGTGAAGCAAACATTTAGAAATCTACTAATTCATTAAAGCATCAAAAGTGTTATTTACATCATTTTTAGCCATTTTTAAATATTTGTATCAGTATTTTTGTGTTTTTCCAAATTCTTCATAAAGGCAAACTCATATCAATTGCAGAGAGATTTCTCTAGAAGATATAAATACAGCCAAGCTTTTATAGAAAAAATGCTTCAATCTGAAAAAAAGCGTCTCAGAAAAGGAAAACTCTACAGCGATCTTCAATTATAGCTTTACCTAAAGTTTAAAATTTCTACACCACTTAACTTGTTTACATAAAGTAAATAATTTAAAATTTTTGTAATTGGATTGAAAAGTAAAGTTATGATGTAGTCATTTTAATACAAATGTAACTGAACTAAAAACATCATGGAGATAGATTTATTATTTTTTACAATTAACATAAGCAAACCAGCAATAAGTCTGATTAAGAATGTAAGGTTCAAACGTTTCATGAGTAATAGTATGAGTACTAAATATCTTATTAATACTTAATATATTAGTACTTAATTTACATCATATTAGTATTATATATATATATATATATATATATATATATATATATATATATATATATATATATATATATATATATATATATATATATATATATATATATATGTATATATATATATATATATATATATATATATATATATATATATATATATATATATATATATATATATATATATATATATTAGTATTAAATTAGTACTTAAATATCATAATTTAAAGATGTTGAAGTTATTAATAAGACTGATTAACCATGTGTGTCTGCTTCATGTCTTTCAAAAAAGAATTTAAAATGTTTTTAAGCATTACTGGTCATACAACAATAAGATGTTTTAAAGTCTTGTATGACAGAAATAAAACGTATTTATTAGTTAATAATGGTGCGAATATTTAAAGTCAGTTAAATGACAAAATAAAGTTAGGTTCATGATTTTTTCTGGCTTAGATTGAAACTGAGTCATCTTTGGAAACCAGGTCAAAGTGCAACCCCTCTGATAACACATGTGCTATTTAATATCCTAAACGAAAATCTGGAAATTCGCAGGGCGGTTTCTATTTATTGAGGCCGGTGAAGAAGTATTTAAAACAACTTTTTTTTAAAAAAATTTACCGAATTATTCTGAATTAAAACCGCTACGCGGGGTTAGTCTTCGCGATGTTTATGACCATAATATTTATCGTTCTATGCTCTATTTTATTTTTTTTACTGATTTGTAACATTTTTTTATAAATATCGTTTAGAAGGATCTTTCATGGCGCATCATTCTTTTTCTTTTATTTCAACATCTTTATCGGGATATTTTCGTCGTTCCTTCGTGTGATATATGGTCTTATTTTCGGAGTTTTGTTCTTCCAGAGGTTACAAAAAAGTGTTCTTCCAAGATCATACGACAACTGGGATTCTGGTAAAGTCTGCTTGCGTTCTGTTTAATTGTTGTCTTTTTTTTCTTGTATGCGATAAAATGATAAAGCGTACATTTCACGTTTATCTTCTTATTTTACATAAAGTAAATTTCCAATTCTCATTTTAGGTTATATGTCATACGTTGGTTATATTCTTCTTGAGCATCACCATGCTAATCCGGTTTTACAGTGTTTTGTGCGTCTTTTGTTAGAGGCGAACGGAAAGCGGTTTTTTAAAGATAGTTACAATTACATCGGTATATAATCTATACTTGGTATATAATCTATGCAATTACATCGGTATATAATCTATACTGATTTAACTTTTCTTACTATTTTATGAGCTGGAATGTGTCACTCATTTAGAACAATTTCACAGAAAACCTGGATTATATTAGGGTTTACAAACCCTTTGATTTGACCTTATGTTTTTCAGAAAAAACGTTACAAGATCTTTTTAAAATTGAGTTTAGATTCCTCCACATTTTTGATTGAAAATGGCCAGTCACCTGAGTGGAAAGCTCGAAGGATTCGCGTAATCACCAGATGGCATCTTTACATCATCTTATCTCAAAATCCGTCACTTCTGCAATTTCGAAAGGTGAAAGGTCAGCCTAATGCACAGTCAAGATTATTTTCAATAAATAAAAGCGACGATCATGATTCAAACTCAAATCTTCTACAAATCGATAAGTTGAACTCCATGGAAGATGAAGAATCACGTGTGGCTCTTAGAAAGTTGTCCACGTCATCCTCAATTGTTCTGGTGTCGTGTTAAATGAAAATGCATTTTTAATGATTTATATATATTATACTTTTTACTTAGACTTACACAAACAAAATAAATTCCAAACAGTAAAAATGTTACTAATTCAGTGCGTGTTTTTGTACAATATTTATGAAAATGTACTGTTAACAGCATGTCTGATTTTTTCATTGCAAACTGTTTGCATAACTCATTGATGGGCCCTTTAATCAATAATAGGCCCAGCAGCAATAATGCCTCGCCTGAAAACAAAAAAAAGGTGTAATTAGTTCTAATGCAACTTATACGCTAAGACAACAATGTAAAATATAAATTGTAAAATTAAATTCTTTTGCGATTTCTTTGAAAAAACATTTAAGTATTTGGAAAGGTATTTAATGTCAACAACTTCTAAGTCACATTTGCTCATCAAAATTTGACTATAGCTGTAAAAGTTTTTTAAAATTTCCTTGAAATAAAAGCGTTAAAGTAAGGATATAGCAATTTTTTCATTAAAATCTACACTTATTTAAGCATAAGTGAATTTTACTGAGAAATGTCTATTTATACTTTCAAATCTGTTAAGACAGATTGCGGATCGAGACGTTATTGTCATACATTTTTAAATTAAATCATAAATTTGAGCAAAGTACAATTACAATACCTTTTACATTGATATTAGTTGTAAATGTGCCCTACAGAAACCTGCAGTTTTAATTATATTGAATGTTATAAAATCATAATTTTTATCAACATGATTTTTCTTTTTATACAGATTTTTTATTAGGAATGCAACTATGATAACTAGAGAAAGAGAATATTCTGAGTTTTGAAACAATAGTTAAAGTATCCATAACTTATAGCAAAAAGATATTTACGACCAATAAGAAATTGAAAAAATAAGTAATTTTCAGTTTGAATTATATATTAAATAATGTTAAAAATATTACACGAAACTATAGCTGTAAATAAAAACTAATTCAAATAAATATACTCAATATAAATGATTTATGTTTTTCTCTTTAAATGACAGTTCGTCCACATTACCAGCTGGGGCCTCCATTATATAACAAGATAATTATGCACAAAAAGTTTAAACATTGAATTCGGAACACCAACATCACCAACATTTCGTAGCTTTAAGATCACGGTTAAAAGGTTCCAACATAGAAGAAACAGAAAATGTAATTCCATTACCAAACATAATATTTTGAACAGACAGTTTAGCAGTAGCGGATAAATTAAACAGAGTAGAATGTTCAAATAAAGGATTCTTCTAATATACTTTAAAACGTATACGAATAATGAGTTTTAAGACACTTAACAGTTGGAATAACATCCTAACGATCATAAGAAGGATCGGCACCCGAATGAATTTTTTAAATAAATTTGTTGGCTTGAAACCTAGAAACACTAGGTAAATAACAATGTACAACAATGAAAAAAAAGAACGGAAATGTCATTGACACTACCTTATGTATTTTGATTTGGAGATTACGAAAATGATGTCCGTTTTGTTGTGTGACCCACCAATTTTGCGTAAATTCACATTTTCAAATTTTCGATTTTCACTATGAAAGTTGTCAATGTGATTTTTAATATATTTATTAGCAGTTGTTTATGATTTATTTATTAGCATTTCTTTATCATATACCTATTTGCATTTGTTTAACCTTGTATTAGACTAAATGTAAGTCTGTTTTATTTTAGATAAACTAAAGTTAGCCAAGTAATATATAGATATAATACAGTGTATATTGAAACAAGAAATGCCCAGAACTTGTAAAAATCAAGCCGACAACTTTTGCTACATTTGTGGCGAACTGACTTTAAAGAGATGCAGACGAAGATTGACACCACATGTGAAAAAACTGTATGAACTATACTTTGGTTGCAAAGTCAGCGACCAGGATAAGAACTGGGCGCCTCTGCATGCTGTGTGAGGTGCGCTAGTTCACTATCGTCGTGGGCGAACAGGACTGGTGGAGGACCAACATTTGGGGTGCCAATGGTGTGGCGTGAACCCCAAAATCATTGTTCAGATTGCTATTTCTGTTCTGTTAACATATCAGGTCGCAATTCTAAGGGTAAGAAAGCTATAGAGTACCCAAATCTACCTTCAGCTATTCGTCCTGTTCCTCATTCGGCTGAAATCCCTGTTCCTGAACCTCCATCGGAAATCCCAAACACGGACAGTTCTGATTCACACGAGGATACTGATGACAATGATAGTTACGACTTGCCAGAAGATACAGAGCGTAAACCCTACTTCATAACAGGATCTGACCTGAAAGATCTCGTTCGAGATTTGTATTTAACAAAGCAACAGAATGAATTGCTGGCTTCACGTCTCCAGGAGTGGCATCTGTTGGCTGGTGATGCAAGAGTGTCGTCATTTAGAAAGCGATCACGGAAACTGCAGCAATACTTCTCTATGGATGAAGAACTTTGCTTCTGTAATGACATCAGTGGATTGTTTGATGATCTAGGAATATAATACGGTTCATCAATGTGGAATTTGTTTATTGACGCATCACTTTGTAGTATTAAGGCAGTATTACTGCATACTGGAAATGTGCTGCCTTCCATTCCCATAGCACATTCGGTAACCCTGAGGGAAAGCTATGTGAATATATAATACTTATTCAGGACAGAATTAAATACAGAGATCACAGATGGTCCATATGTGCAGATTTGAAAGTTGTTATTATACTAAATGGATTGCGGGCTGGTTTTACTAAGTACATGTGTTTCCTCTGCAAATGGGATAGCAGGATGAAATCAGAACATTATATGAGGAAATGTTGGCCACAACGAGAAACATTTGAGGTTGGTTCCCATAACGTCATTCATGAACCTCTTGTGGATAAAGAGAAGATCATCTTGCCCAATCTTCACATCAAGCTTGGAATCATCAAACAGTTTGTAAAGGCGTTAGATCACGACAAACCAGCATTTCAGTATTTGCAGACCAAATTTCCTAAAATCAGTGACGCCAAAATTTAAGAGGGCATTTTGGTGGGGCCCCAAATACGAGAACTGATGCTGGATGAAACGTTTTCGGGAACGATGGATCAATATGAACTTGCAGCATGGGATGCATTCAAACGGGTGTGCCAGGAATTTCTTGAAAAACATATTGCACCAAATTACGCTGATTTGGTAGACAGATTAATTGCATCCTATCAACAACTGGGTTATAACATGTTGCTGAAGCTCCACTTTCTTCATTCCCATCTTTCCTTCTTCTCTGTCAATGGAGATTTATATGATGAAAATGGCGAGCGCTTTCATCAGAGTATTGCCACAATGGAAAGCAGATACAAGGGAAAGTGGAGCCCCGCCATGCTTGCAGATTACTGCTGGAATTTGCAGCGCGATGAACCCGATGCAGCATTCAAACGCCAGGCTAAACACAATTAAATACAAGTAAACAATTTGTGTTAAAAGTGATAATAAACATGTTCATACACTTATTCATATGTATAGAATAATGCATCTTACGTTACATCTTTAAATCGTTATTTCAAAAAATTGTGACGTGCTACAGCATAACTGATTACATATTTGGAATCAGCACGTCTAAATTAATAATGATAACCTAATTTGGTTCTTGTTTTTTTCAAAAAGTTAAAAATTGTTGTACAGTGTAATTAAAAGAAAAATTAATGGATGCAGCAGGGTCTAATTCCCACTTAAAATACGATAATCCTGAAAAATACAACTCTCCCAATTAGATAAATCTTCTGGAAGAAACTGCAAACCGAAACAATCACCAAAATTATAAAGGGTTACCGGATCAAAAGGTGTCATAATACAGTCTATGTACCCTACAAATTTAATAGGATTATCTTTTCGATAATATTCCTCAGCAACACAAGGATTACACATAAATTCTTGACATTTTTGAAAAAAACGCTGGCGAATAATAGATTTCAAACCACCATATAAAAAGTCATAAAACAAGAATTAACTCTTACTTAGTAAATATATCCATATTGTCAACGTCATTTAACGAGTATATATATAATCACTAATAGCTTGATCAGCCTCCATGTCGAATATTCGAACACCCACATTATACATCTGTGAAGGAACAGACGCTTGAGTTTTAGTCTTTAATTGATTTTCAACTCTAACATTACTCAACTCCCATGTAATTGATTTATCAGCATAAAGCAACGTTTTTGCAAACTCAAAACATTTTTCAGGATCAATTAACAACTACGGAATTTCAGTCGGTAAATAAAATGTACCAATCCTAGTACTATCATCAGCATTGATAGCAATATAAAAAGTCTCTACCACAGTACATTCCTCCTAATAACCTAAGACGGATCCCAGAATTGTTCAATTCTGAAATTGACGTCTATAGGATCCACAATTTTCAGAGGTTGTACGGTCATGGTGAGCATGACAAGACACATTCAGCAAATCCTCCACCCGAACCGAATCGTATTGGATCAAAGACGATATTTACAAAGTTTTCAAAATCGTTGCTACGGAAAATCAATTCAACAACTTTTATGCGCCCACGTATCGCTACTTTGTCGAGCATACCGTCAACAAGAGAAAACGCGCTGTTCACAGAGAGGATTTATATCGTCACTTTGAACAATAAAGACCGTTATTTTGACATTTTTGAGGATTACGAGAAAAACTAATTAAATTGTGTTACTGTAAAAAAATGAGTGGAAGAGTGTTCACTACAGAGGCGGTGGAGACTTTTTTCTTCCTTATTTCGGTTTTGGCTGAGGGACTGGAAAAAAGAAAAAAAATTGGTCAAATCATAAAAGAGAAAAAACACAAAAGAAAAAGATAACGTGGTGGTTTATTACCCGTTTTACCTTTTTTCGGAGGCGCCCTGTTGGGAAAATACCTTTACAAAAAGATAAAAACAAAATTGTTACTTAATCAAAAAGAAAAACATTTATACCATAAATTATAAAAATATATTTTTTAATTAAACAGCAACTCCGTAATTGAAATATCATTGCTGACATATTGTTAACGCATTTCCTTGTTATTGTCGTAGCGACTCGTCAATACCCATTTCGTTATCTTTTTTCCGACGCGGTTCAATCTTCTGTTCATTTTTTTTTATCGGCAAATCTTTAATTTTTTTCGTTTACTTAACTTGAGCATTTTGCATTCCATTTTTTTTTTCTCAGAAAGTCATTTTTTCTCCATTTCATTATTTCAGTTTTCGTGAATATTGTTGGAACCAAAGAAAATATTTGAAAATTAAGGTCGTCGCTGTCATAATCACTGTCATTATCATGAATATCTTCTTTCAAAGGAGTAGAAATTATAAAATCGATCTTTTTTTCCTTTCCCCAAACGACAAATTTTTCTAGGTGTCACTTTTGTAATTGTTAATTTTTTTTTTTTTAGAAAAAAAAAAAAGAATTGCCAATTACAGAAGTGAAACCTAGAAAGAATTAAATAAATAAAAATCTCATATACAATATAGTTAAAAAAATCATATGAAACAAAAACCTTTTAAAATTTTGAAAAAAAAAGCTCATCATTCAATTTTTGTCTTGTCTTTAATTCGTTTTAACACCGCTCATTTGTTATTCTTTTTAAGTATTTTTACTTCAATTTTTTCTTCAGCTCAAAAAATGGCTGCAGATAAAAACTGGCAAGCGTTTTTTAGTTCTAAACCAACGTTCTATCATTATTACATAGGAGTTTTTCCTCAAACCAAAATCAAGCAGGCTTTCGATTTTTAATGTCTAAACGATTCAAAGAAAGCGGACGTTTTTTCATTTATAACAGCGATCCTTCATTTAATGAAGACGAACACTGGCGATTGTTGATGCAAATTGGAAAAGAAAATTTGTATTATTTCGATAGCTTCGAAGGCGAAAGTTTCAGAGAGCAAATACCAGACGAAACACTCAATTTTATTACGTCTCAGAATTTCTCAAACACTACTCCCTTGAAATCAACATTTTAAACATTATGGTGTCTGACAACCGATTACCTTGGTGCGCCTATTTTGCTTTGTGTTTTTTTATCGACATGTTCTCGAAATACAAAACCCAATATCATTTGTCTCGTTTTAAGCAAATCCTATCAACTCACTTTCGAGAAAACAAGTTTTGCGATCAATGGACATATACAATTTTAACAATATTTTCAAAAACCAATTTTAAAACTTTCCGATTCTTCAGCAAAAAAAAATAACGTATTTAATAGACTTACTGAGCAAAAATCAATAAATCGAAGAAAAAGAAAGCAATCTCTCTGACAGTTTTGTTTACGACGTGAAGGAAATCTTAAAAAACAAAATGAACATCTTGAAAAACAACAACAAAAGACCTGCTTTGTCATGTTGGTTCGTTAAGAACGCAAGAAAGTCTAAAAAACTCAGCATTCTTACACGAAAATGATTTAAGCAAATTACCCGTTTATTAGTTAAACGATTCTTTCAACACCTTAAAAGAAAACGAAAAATTGATCTCCCTCTAGAAACGTTTGATCGAGATTACAAGAGAACACAAAATAACAGAAGATCAACACTTGCTAATTTTTTAAAAATGAAAATATATTTCAAATATGTTTTTCAAACAAGTAATTTTTTACCAGCGTATTTCTTCTTTTATCTCGTGAACATATTATGTTACGATTGCAAATTCGTAACTCAATATGTTTACAGGAAATTCGAATTTTTTATCTTCCACTTTCTTCCATCTTCGAGTCTTGGTTTTGAGTTTTCGTTAACTCTTGACCCTTTTTATATTCAAATTTTGTTTCATCGGTCACCAATTTATTTTTCACATGCAAACGGCTTTTGTTTTTCACTCGAAAACAAACTAAGTCGGCAAACAGGTGATTCGATATTGATTAACCTGTTTCCATTTTGCGCACTTTTGGTTTCTTCCTTTTCAATATCACTTCTTTATTGTTTCACCTGATTTTGTTTTGCTCACTTTTTATTTGTTCCTTGGTAATAGCACCTGTTTTGAAAACAAAAGAAAGAGAAGCAAAGGAATATGAAAATCCGATAGAGAACAAAAGGCTGGATTCTTAATCAGGATAAAATTCTCTATCATAATGAAAAATAAAAGTAGTGGAGGGGGAGAGGGGGAAAGAGATGTAAATTAGCGCACTGTGTGTACTTAATTGTTACACTATAAAATAGATTATGACTATATAGTCCATATAATGTATATCCTATATGTTAGTGATCTACTTTACGGTGTACATACATATGTTGCCTTACATATTGTAGAGATTGCTAGCATAGGAACTACACGATACGGTTGATATCTTTAATGTTAACAATCTATACATGTTTGCTTTTCGTCGAGTTATCCGCTTTAAATTGGCGGTGCAGACAAGGGGATAAACACCTTTACTTAAATAGTTACCAACATCAGTAATCAAACTTTCTTCTACATTATTACTCTGTGTATCCATTTTATAAAGGTTAAAAAAAGCTTCGTCACCAACATTGTGAAACAGGCGCCAAGTGCTTTCAAACAGCGCGCACTACCATAAAAAGGCGATGTCATCGTGATAATCGGCTGTCGCTAAGAAATCCTCATATCAAGTTACTTCATGATGTCTTCGAAAGTTTAGGGTTTCCAATCTATCTCACTGTTGGACTTTTATTGCACGTCCTTATCAAAATTGTAAGAGAAATGCTCAATATTTTTCCTCAAGGACCTTAAACTCCTCGACAGAAAATTCTCCATCGTTAATGGCTGAGCTTATCAATCCCTATATACCCTTCCTTAGGTATATAGGTAATGATGATGATGATGATGATATGTATATAGAGTACAACTTTTTCATTCCGCATTCCTCTCTGATTGGTTATTTAAAGTCAAATAATCTTTGACGTCATCAGCTATTTGCTCAGCTGTGCAAGCACAGCTGAGCAAATTGCTTCTTCTGTAATTGTTCACTAGGGTAGGTCGATTTTACCATTTTTTTCGAATATCAAATTGAGTAATGTTGCAGTTACTGTAACTAGGTTATAACAACAACTCCTCCAAATTTCAGGAGTACTGCAATAAAAATAGCTTGCGGATTTGTATTTAAAGTTTTCAGTAATGACCTAAATTTGTAAGTTTCTAAAATATTTGGAATTTCAATCTTTGAAATTTTAAATTCCAAGCCAGTCTATCGTTTCAAAATATCTCGTTTTGAATATATGATGCAAATAATAAAAATGTTTATTAAGTTACAGCAGCCAATCAAATTTATTGCATCTGGCGCTTGTTTAATGTATAAACAGATAAATATAAAATAGTAAACAAAAACTTCAACAAGAATTACAAATATTATCAACAATAAAAAAATGCCTAAAATTATAGTTACACCTATTACACGAAAAGCAAGTGGAGAAAAGTATGGTGGTGGTCTATGTGAATTACTAATGACGGAGCCAAGTACTTACAGACAGGTTATTCAATATCACTATCTTATTCATGTAAAGCCAACTGCAGATATCATAGAAGTTACTGAGCAAATTAAAAATAATTTAAAATAAACTTGTGCAGCAGTGAATCCAAATCTACCTCTAATAACTGAAAAATCTATTGCTAGAAAGGTAAAGGATCTTCTCATTCTAGTGAAAATCATTAATCGCAAGCATGGTAAAACAAGTACCAAAAGAAATCTTGATGCAAATTTGGATGAGCTTTTTGATATTTCTGCTTGTTTTTGCTCATTGGATATGCTTCCTTGCAGTGATAGAAAAGTATCATGCAATAAAGCAAATTGCTCAGAAGAACATAATATATGCATTTTCCCTCAAAACGCGAAAGTGCCTCTTGAAGATAGAGTTCATCTTCGAGATCAGAGGCATAAAACTGGTCCAATAGGAGCTTATCAACTTTCTTCAGTTGATAAAGTAGCTATCAAAAGAAACAAGAGGATTGATAATGAGCGACAACAGCTATCTCAAAGGGTAGTTGATAAAGCAGAATCTCTCATACAACAAACAACGTCATCTGAAGAAGCTAGCTGTTCAACTAAAACTGAGGTAAACTTATTGTAACTTTATTGATATATTTTAAGTACAAGCAAATTTTGTATGCTGAAATTTCTTTCAGGAAGAAGCTGAACGGGAACAAATAAAGAAATTTCCTGGAGACTACAACTTAATTAAACTTCCCAGGTTTGCTATGGAATTATTCAGAAATGAGTGTTCGTCAAACTTAGGTGCAGCTCTTGCAAATGCTGTACTAAATGGCATCAAACATATTTTGAGAAAAGATGTTGATATCAATCACATCTTGATTGACAAGTGCAAACTAGATAGGGCTAAAGCACAAGTAAAGATAGTTAGTGAAGGTAAAGATTTAGAAAAAAAAAAAAATTAGTTAATTTGCCTTGGTGTGGATAGAAAACTTGATCAGACCACTCGAACTTCTTGCATAATAAACTAACCTGAAGGGGAATTCCTCAAAAAATATATTGAACCTGAACATCATCCCACATTTGCTTATGAAGATGGAAAATCTGCTGGAACCTATTTGACTTATAGAACAATTCATATAATTGGCGCAACTGGTTTAGTACTTGCAAAAGAGACGTTCAGTGTTCCACAAGAACTTAACAGTGCTGAAAATATTCAGGCAGTTCTTCTTGATAATATTGCTACCAATACTGGCCCAATAAGTGGTTTTTTGGTAAAACTTGAAGTGTTGCTAAAATGAAAAACTGTACCTCATTGGGTGCGCGCTACATCAAAACGAACTTCCTTTAAGAGCTCTTTTTAAAACTAGATGGTGTAACAACTGGACCAGAAAGTTTTAGTGGCCTTCTTGGCAAAAGATGTGCTGAAAATATTTAGGATTCACATCAAGTTTTATTTGAACCTGTTACAAATCATATAGTTAATGGGTATATTCCAGAAGAAGTACTGAAAGACCTTAGTAGTGACAAAGACTTTTATTTGAGTATTGCAAAGGAGTAGGGTCTGATTAAGTTGCTGATAAATGAGCTGCTTATAATATTGTTCCACTTAACCATGCAAGATATTTTAAGTGTTTTTGGGGATGCAACAAAAATGTTGTCAAGTATAGATTCTTGCATTAGTTCCTGCATTCTGATTGTGACAGCAGTAATTAAGGCTTAGGAAACAACCTCCAGCAACGTCAGTGTTCTGGAGTTGAAAATTGCTTTGAAAAACGCAACGGAAAAACATTTTTCAGCAATTGAAGAATCAGAACATTATTCAGTTGCCATTCTTCTAAACCCAAGAAACAAAAGGGTACTTTTTCAGATCTGAAGCTGTTTTGCAAAATGCTAAGCATATTGCCATGACCCAATTCAACAATTATGAACCTCTTGAAAATGAATTGGCCCCTGCAACTCAAATTATATCTCAAACACAAACAATACCATGAGAACATTCATCTTACAAAATGATGAAAGAAGTGTTAAATGAATTTTTGGATTGTCAAGTTGCTTCACAAACCTTGGGTTTTGGAAAGACTATGAAAAAATTATAAATAACAAAATCAAGCCAGTATTGACTAAAGTGGTACCACCTCTAACAACTACGGGTGTTGAAAGACTGTTTTCTTTAGTTGGAGGTAATCTATAAAACGAAAGATAGAGACTCCTTTCAGAAAACTTGGAAAAACTTCTAATTTGTAGAGTAAATACAACAGTTATTGAATCCCGTTACTAAATATTTTTGTTAATTTAATCTTTTATTGAAATTTAAACTAACTATAAAAACATAAATATGTTATTAATTTTTGGTTCCGGCTCCGGTATGGGTTTATTTTCGATTCCGGTTCCGGTTAGGAATAACAAAAATCTATTTTAGATTTGATTCTTGTTCCGGCAAATTTCAAGTTCCAGTCGATTATTTGTTTCGTAACATATTTTGTATGATTTTTCACTTTCGTTATCGTAATTGATGTCGTCCTAGAGACATTCTTGAACTTTAAATTCTCTTCCAAATTTTTTCCAATCATTTCTTTTTTGCGATCACGTTGAAAAATGTGAGAAAGTTTAGTTCCAACTTTTTTAATTTCGCTATAATTAATAATTATTTACAGTTAAAAAAATATAGTGTTAGATTATTTTTCTTTTATAACTTTTCCATTGTACTTGATTTCTCAATTTGTAGTTTTTCCTCATCAGCGACAAATTAATCTTACTTTTTTCTTCTTGTTGTTGAAACGTATTTGTTCAATCCATTTTCTATTTCTTTTACTACTTTTTCCATTTCTCTCAAAATAGCCTTTATTTTTTCTTCGTCTTTGTTAAACTCTTTTTCAATTTCTTTCGTAGTTTTTTTTATTTCTTCTTTATTCATTATTTCGATAAAAAAATGAAAAAGACAAAAAACTTTATTTTCAAGATAGAAAATTGCACAGACAAGGATTATCGTTGATTTTTATCGCTTTTCCTTTTTTTTCAAAATCAAGGTGTGGCCGTGTTTTCCTCATTAACGTGTTTTCAACAATGTAAACGTCGTAATCACGAAACAAATTGTCAACGTAAAACTCTCTTTTGATGAGGTTAGCAAAACATTCGTGATCTTGCAACAGGTCAACCATTTTGTCATGCAATTGTGTTAAGAGCATTTCTTTTCTTTCTTTTTTCGTTTCGACCTCAACTTCACAATACGCGCACCTGATCGAACTGCTTCTCTTTCCATTTCTTTTAGATTTTTAACACCTTTTTTCTTCCTTCAAATTCGGTTTTTATGTTTCATTGCTTTGATTTGAGTTTAGAATTTTTTCTCGCTTCGTTTGCTACAAAAATTTCTTTTACTCATCTAAAAAAAAAAATATTTTTACAATATCAGACATTTAAGGATTCAATTTTCGAATCTTTTTAACAAAATCATCGTCACAAATCTTCATTGTTCGCCTTCTTCAAGATCCGTTCTCATCCGTTTTGCATACCGTCGCGCTATATTAACGTTTCCATTTTCGAAACATCTTCGTTCTGTTCTTTGAAACATCGAATAACGTTATCAATGAAACGATTGTCGTATTCATCTTGATTTTCGGTGAAGATTTTGACGATTTTATTTTTTTTGTCGAGAACGTTTATTACATTATTCATTGAATTATTAATTGCTACAAAGCACACAAACTTTTACATTTTTTTCTGTGACTCGTTTAAAAAGTGCAATCTTTCTTTCGCAAAACAGATTTGGAAGAACGTGCTTGGAGCATGCCAACATGGAGATGAAAAAATAGTTTCAAGACAAAATGGGAGGCTATTCGCCGATGATCAAAAAATGCGAAGCTAGCGTGGAAGGACTGAGCCCGTTCGAAAGCAAAAGAATAAAAAAAAGCTGAAAAACGGACGATACAGCCTCCCTCAGAACAAAACGCCGAAAGTGGTTTTTCGAATATAGGCTCACAACAATGTAGAGTACTTGCCGTGCTTGTTGAACAAGGCTGACTTTGTAAAGACGCAATCAAGTACAAAACTTGCGTTTACGTTAACCATCAAGAAATAGCCATACAACATTTCATCGAAAGAACGATAACCGGCATCGAAAGCTTGCACGACAAAAGTTACCCAATGGATGAAATTATCGGCATGATAAACTCAACCTTTTTGTAATTATTTTTCGATTTAGACAACCGCATTCAACACACGTTTAGGAAACCTTCCACGAAAACCGAATCGCATTGGAACAGAGACGAGTTTATAGAATCGTCGGTACCAAAGATCAAATCAACAGCTTTAAGGTGCCGACGCATCGCTATTTTGTCGAAAATACCGTAAGTAAAAAATTATTCGACTTTCATAGAAAAGATTTGTACCACGTTACATTGAACAACAAAGACCGTTATTTTGACGATTGCAACGATTACCAAAATAACTATTTAAATCGTAACACGCTTTAACGCGAAAGAATAAGAAACTAAGAGGAAGAGCGTTGACTTTCCGATGCGGCGGAGACTAGTTTTGTTCTTATAGTGTGGGAAACGGCGATGAAACTACTTAAATATCGAAAAACTGGGAGAAAAAAAGAAGATTCGTCAAACCATACATCGAATCATCAATACCGAACTAAAAAAGTGGAAAAAAAGGAAAAGACAGAGGTGGCTAACACGTTTTATTTTTGGTCAGAGGAGCGCTGTTTGGAAGATACATTTACAAAAAGATCAACTTTAAAATGTGAAAAAAAATTTTTTTTAGGAAAAGAAAAAAATTATGTTTTTAACAATCGTCTACTTTTGCGGGAAATCCTGCTCCTACAAGTTTGAGAACGGTAAACAAATCGTCGATTGTTTCCTTCTGCAAACGACGATCGTTATACCGCTCGCGTTAGCCTCCGGTACCTTGATAGTGGTGTAAAAAATCGCGTTTCATTCTCCAAAACGTTTTTCAAATCACAAGCCATGGAGTAAGAATCGGGGCAAATTTCGATCTTTTCGCTCTTTAATATCTCTGCAACGTGCGGAAGGTATTTTGGCAAACAATTTATCGTGTCGTAAAAATATTTGTTATAGCTGCTTGATATTTTTAACGCTGCCGTTTGTAGTTCTTGCTTTATTTCGAAAATGATTATCATGTTTCTTCGATATTCATTTTTATCCAAAACTTCGCAACGTCTTTAAGCACGCTCGTCGGTACCATGGCACCGTGTCTCCTATTTCTTTTTTGGTCTGCACTTTTCTTCTATATCCTCGTTCATCAATCTTTTCATCGGTTTTCGCCAGTTTGTCCGATAACTCACAGAATTTTCAAATTTTCCATTGTCGAGAATTTTTGCTTTTTCAAGCAAGTCTCTAACGCCATAACTTGACATTTTCATAAGTTTGGTTGGCGTTATTTTGGTGTATAACTTTTCCTCCTAAAAATCCGTTATTCGTTTTTTATTACTAATCAAAAATTTTTTACACAATTCATTAATTCATTAATACAAAACTTAAACAAGTAAAAAACAAAATAACATCACTTCCACGCACGGACAATGCGTCATCTCTCAATCGACGTATCCGCCGCAATATTCAAACTTTAAAACCGAAAAAATATTTTTTACTTTTTGACCTCCAAACGCTTCCAAGTCGAAAGATAGGATAAGAAGTTTTTCGCAGAAGACTTTTTCATGCATTCCACCTTTGTAAAAAACAACAACGTCTTTCGAAATGTATTGTTTTATATACCTATCTACGTCTCGACTCTTGACAATGTTTAAATTTTTATTTTTGCGTGATAGAACGACAATCAATGAACTCGATCGAAAGAGTATGGAAAAAAATTTTAATTTTTTTGGAGAAATATCTTTGTAATCCATGCAAGACAAGCTATGCACGTTGATGATGGAATTGAATGGGTTGAAGATTCGCCTAATAGACAGCTCGCAAATTTAAACGTGATCTTTTATCTTTTACATCGTGACGAATATTTCTTTTTTTTAAGAAAAAGAAGAAATATTCATCACGAGCTTTTTTTCGTAGGCACCCACCTGGTGGTTCTTTTTCCAAATCAACGAAAACAACGCTCGCAATTGACGCGTCGTTTTCGATGTTCACAATTTTATCAAAAACGGTTTTTAAAGCACTGAAACCAAATCGCTAAACACACTTTTTTAAACGATATACAAGTCGACGAACAAAATGACAAACGCATACTTCGCTCGTTTTGAATTTCAATTTCAATCCTATCAAATTTTTTAAAAAAGAGGTCGACAATTTGCAAAGCAATCAAAACAAAGCCCTGCTCAAACACTTTGATTAGTTGAGAACCAAAGGAAACATACAAAATTCCACGGTTGCTCAAAAATGATATAAACAATTTACCTTTTTATTGAACAAACGGTTCCGTCAACACTTTAATAGAAAACGAAATGCTGCGTCCTCTTCGAAAAAAAGACTGACCGATATTTCGATAGACAACTTTATTAGTGAGGAAGATAAAAATCACATGAAGATGCCAATTCTAAACAATGTCATTATGGTATAATTCAATTCGGTGATGAAAACCGAAAAAATGGAAAAGGGTTCGCGCTTACTTCGAGAGCCGAAACAATTTTGAAATGACTGAGGATAAACTCAAAAAATTCTCGAACAAAATTGAAAAGTTGAATGTGCAATAGAAAAACACATGGAAAGACGAGAGCAAATTTTTGAACAAGCTTTTGGAAAAAGAATAATATTGTCGCAATTTTGTTTATCAATTGATGAATGGCAACTTTTCCAAAGAACAGCAAACGATATTTAACTTCCGATTATCTTCCTTCTACATGAAGTTTACTACTGTTCTATATCCCATGCCTGAGTCGAGTGAAAGAAAAAAAATGTAAAAAAGAAGTAAAAAACGGTTTTAAAGAACAATTTTTTCATATTTTACAAATATCTTCTTACAATTTCTTTTCGATAAATTTTTCGAAGTTTTTCTCAATTAATGTTTTTACTCTTTGTCCCACACCCGCGCTGACTTTCCCTAATGCTGTTGCTTTTGTAGTGGCTGCTACAATCGTTTTGCTTTTGGTGCTAACGCCGCTTTCGCTGCAATGGGTACAACTGCTGTTGCTTTTCCCGCAATGGCTTCTTTGGCTCCAATGACTGCGACAATCGGTTCGATGAGAATAGGTAAGCCGCCTCTTTGTCTTCTCTTTGTTCGTTTTTTGGTTTTTCTTTTTCACACTCTTCTTTTTCGCGAGTTTCAAACCATGTCATCAGCTGATTTCTTTGTACGACTGGCCGATCCAACGCTTTATTTCCTTACTTCGAAGATAAAAATTGATCCAAAGCGATTTTTTCCAAATGAATCAGTTTTTGAATTTTTTCACCTCTCCCTCCTTACTTTTTGTTTTTTTTCTACGATATTTTCCATGGATTTTTTGAATATAAACCATTTTTTTAAAAAAACATTTTTTTACTTCCGTTTAAATTAGCAAAATAATAAATTTTTTACTGGCTTGTAGCGTATTGGGAGAGTACTTAATTTCCTCGTTACACCCGTCCCGTTTTTAATATACTAGCATTTTGTTGGCACCGTTACTTGGAGCATTTAGAAGCATGTTGTAATCGCTCGTCATGTCAAACACCAATATTTCGTCGTAATTGATTATGGAATCGAAATAATCACCCACCTTAGTGATATGTGTGTCGTTTTCAGCATCAAATGCCGAAACGAAATCTTAGATGTCGGATGAGGACCGCCGTTGTGCCGACTCATGTATATGCGATACGCTTGACAACGGTTCAAAAAATCCTTCATGTCGAAGTGAATTGTGTCGCCTGCGTTGCTATTGTGGCTGCCTCTGCAGTTTGTAAAGAGCACTTTTCGAACTACTACTTCAATTATTCCAGTTTATCGTTCAACCCTTCAAATTTTTTGTTCATTTGTTTTTCACCTTCGTCTTTCCAATGTTAGAAATGCACGCTAAACTGTTTCAACTTTTGTTGTTTCGTCTCGTAAAGCTGACGAATCTTGTCATGCTGAGAAACTCTTATGAAAAGCAATTTGCAGTTGACTTTGAATCTGTTCGAATAAGCTTTGATGTGGCTTAATTTTTATCGTTTCTATTGCAATTCGAAGTTAAATACCAGATTGGGGTTTTCATCGGTGATTTCATTAGAAAGTTCAGGTTTCCACCAATTATCGTTGATTTCGCTCTGCAAATCTTTCTACTTGAGCCATTTTGTACCGTCGTTCAAAAAAGTTGTTTTCAAAAACACGTTATCCTCATCAGTCCTTTTCAAATATTCGTCGTTCATTAACTTCACGATGTTGTAATAAATGTTAGGTTTCTTGCAAATTTCGTTTCTAAAGTCAATACTTTCACATTGCATCCGTTAAGCACGATAAGCTTCTTGGAAATCAAATCCAATATGACAGGTTCGTCGTTCTTGTCAGGGCGAGAAAAAAACGCATGCGGGTTTTTTTATAATAATCAATCACCCTTCAAATTTAAGAATCGTTTATTTTGTATTTTACTTTTTTTATCTAAGCAAGTTGGCCGGAATCATCATGGACTAAAAGTGAATAATAAATTTTTTTTTCAATATGTTTTGTTCACGCAATTTCATAAATCCAGAAAAGGTAACGAAAATTCGTTCACCACGTTTAAATGATCTTTAACTGAAGAAGGATCGCCACGAAAATCCGAATGGTAAAAATTTGTCCCTTCGTACAAGAAATCGTCCAACACTTCTTCCCACTTTACTTTTTTCCATGTTTTTTTTTATTTTTTTTGTAAATATAATTATAAAATAAAAGTTATATAAACCGATTCCGATTTAAACTTTACACACCATTCTTAATTTTCATTTAACTAGTTTCATTTCAGCAAATAAAAATTATTGATCTTATATGAATGACAAACAAAGTGAAATATGAAAAAAGAAGATTTAGAGGTCTTACGGCGAAAGAAAACAAAAGAGGAACAAGAAAGAAGAAAAAAATGGAGCGCTGAAAAGAGAAAAAAGTTTAACAAAAGACAAAGAGGGTTGCTTCGCGCGAAAAACTTAAAAATAAACGTCTTTTTAAACACGATCTCTTTAAAACGTGTGCAAATTAAAAGCACACAATTTAAAAAATAACACTTTTTACACCCATCATCTATTTCGTTACACACCCGTCTCATTTAGTTTGAAAGCACTTTGAGAATGGTCGCTTTTGTTTTCATAGCATATCTCTGGCTTTGTTTTTGTTTCCTTGGAGCCGTCGATTTCTTAAAAAGGATTATTTACATAAGTAAGATTCTAATTGATCGGCGTCCCTTTTGGTTACTTTTCTCTGCAAACTGGTTAGTCGGTTTTATTTACTTAGCTTAACCCCGGGTTGGCTTTGCTTACTTAAGGACCGTCGATGTTAAAAATACCTTGCGCAGTTGAAAAACAATCAGTTCAAAAAAGCCCCAAAAGAGAAAAGACCCGCAAGCTCTGCCCCGATTTTCAACCTACAGCAATTTATTGGCAGCGAGGGAAGGGGTAAAAAAGGGAAGCTCCTTCCTCTTTTTATTTTTTCAAACTTCTCTTAAATGCGCGCTTTCGTTAATTTTGGCAATTGGAACTCGTTTTTTTATTTTAAGTTTTTTAGAAACTTTGTTTTTCACGTTTTTGCTCGGTTAATTTTCACGTTTTTGCACGGTTAGTTTTCACGTTTTTGCACTGTTAGTTTTGTAGCTATTGCGAAGTTTGTTCTCAATTTTTGAACGGTTGCATTTTTTCTTTTTTTTTCTTTTTTATTTCAAACGATTCCGCTTTTGACATTAATAAGTTTTACGGTCTACGCAGTAAGTGTGTTTGTTTAACCACTATTCCCTTTTCAGCTCAACCCAAATTGAACATAAAGTACAATTTTTTCATTCTGCACTCCTCACTACTATGAATTGCCGATTCTGAAGCATTGATACTTTTCCATACTTAAGGAATTCAAGATGGCGTCGTGTTTTTAATTTTCTGCAATCATGAATTGTGTATTCTAACGCATTGACATTTTATAATTCCGCATTGTGATTTTTAGAAATACCGCATTGTGATTTGCTATAGTTAATGTTTTCAGGATGACATCGTGTTCTGAGTTTATATTTAATCATCAGGTCTGAAGAGTTGATCATAGTCCATAAATGTAAAGCATGGTTTTCGTTTGTAGTGTCCGAGAGCTAGCGTGTGAATTCCGTCTTGTAAGATGAATCTTTTGTCGTCGTTAGCGCTGAGTGCGACTTTGTTAATTTCTTCAGTGTAAATGTTATGCTGATGTGATCGGATAACGTTCATAGCTGTAAGCTTTTCTGTCTTATTCATCAAGCAGTCGTAATAGTCTTGATGAGTGATGTGTTTTTGAACGACTTTCTTTTTAACTCCTTTGCATTTTTTGTGTTCATATTTAGCGATCTTGTAAGAGTAGAGTTTAGGACGAAGTCCAACAAACTCTTTAATTTGTTTACCAGCAGTCTCATCCTTAAACTTGCCTATAACCTTTTTATTTTTAAACCCAACGTCAAATGCAAAGTTTTGAACGGCAGGATGGTCTTTTGGAAATTCGCTCGTGTCAAATTTAGCTTCAATATCGTTAGCAATGTCTTGATAAAAATCATCCGTTTCGATTTCATAAATGAGCGAGTCGGTGTCAGTCATGAGTAATTTCGCGCGATCTCCGTATTTAGGTTTGATATAGTCGTAATGATGCTCAAACATGAGAATTTTGCTTATGTCTAGAACGCTCAGTCCTAAGTAAACAGGCTTGTTGTAAAAGAGTTTTGTTCTTTTCATGTGAACCGCTGCAAGGTTTTCATCAAAAATGGTATTTCTATCATAATTAGGTTTTCTTGACAATTTTAAGACTTCTTTTCTTGCGGTGACCAGTTTAATATCAACATGCTTTCGAATATTCTCCATGGTTTTTCCAAAGACAGAGTTATTCATGAGCTTAAAAAATTCTTTTTCAAACTCGTTTTTAGCTTTTGCTCTTAATGTGGTGTTGAGGTCAATGTATTGTTTCATGAAAGGTTCTTCTTCAAAGGTGATGCCTCGATGAATTTTGGTAATGATCAATCCAAGTCGTTCATATAGTTTTAGACTTTCATGATGAATAGCATATTTTTCCTTGTTGTTTAAATTGGGAACGAGCTTTTCTACTTTTCCAATGGTTAGTCTTTCAGGAGCTAAAGGATAGTCGTTGTGTAAATCGTGTAGGCTTTTAGGATAATCCAAGTCGACTTCGAGAATGCAGGGCATGGATTTCCAATTGGTGAGTTCTTCTTCAGTCATCCATCTGAACCCTCTAACAGGAAGAGGCTTACACATAGCCCATCCATATAAATTATTTGCATCTAAGTATTGGATGAATTTCGATGGTTGTGAAGGATCATAATCACTCATGTATTTGTTGTTAGCAGTTCCATATCGTTTGCTGAGCATGCAAATTCCACCGCGTATCCCTTTTTCTATCATATTAAGCATATCAATATCAGACAGAAGCTCTAACTGAATTCCAGTTAGTTTCAACATAGCATCCCAACCTAAACCGGGTGAGGTGTAATACCAAGCAGGGTCAAGCTTGTAATATTCCATGCAAGTGTCTCTGAAATTTTCAAAGACATCGGCAAGTATCAACACGTCAGACATGTTGTATAGTTTTTGGTAATCTTTAAACGTTTCACATCCAAATACATTCCAAACGTTTTTTGCATGCGCATAGTCTTCAGAGCTTATTCCCTCATCATTCAGTTTTGAATGGAATGCTTCAATAGGTGGTAATTGCGTTTCGGAGAACTTTTCAATCGAGTCCACCCAGTCATAAGGGTAAATACCTTTTTTTCTTAATAAATCAAACTTTTCTCCAGAGTAATATTGAGCAACGTTTTTGCATTGGTCATTGTTTAGATTTTTAGCCAAACCGTCTAAACTACCAGCCATGAATCTGAAGCTATCAATAAACCTCATCTCTTTCCATATTTCCTTTAGTTTACCTTTCTTATCAGTAAATTCTCTCACTTTGATGCTTTTTGTGAAGCTGATATATTTTTCTTCATTGTTGGGTATGCAATTGAGTTTTCCACCTAATTTCTTGATGAACAAATGGCTGTCATAGCCAGACAAATTATGTAAAATGATGGGAATAAATTTTGGAAGTTTATAATTCAAGTTGCATTTGTTATGAGCAGCTCCACGATACTTTCCAGTCAATGACAATGGTCTAAGACTTTATCACCGTTAAGGTCTTTATTGCAAATATGACATAGAGTTGCAGATTCATGATCTTTCTCATCCTTATCAGTCATGACTTTCTTTTTTATTAAATCAATCTTATCGAAAATCTTTATAAGATCAGCTTCAAGCATATTTATAAACTTTTGAGCTACGTCATCCTCATCGCTTTCAGCTGTGTACATGACTGGTTTTCCTTTGTAAAGACTATCGTCAAAGCATTTGATATAATAGCAGAAGGAGCTTGGAACGTGCTTTTGGTATTGTTTGGTGTATGACTCTTTATTATTATATTCAGTGTTGTCCTCGATGGGTTTGATGAAACTTTCAAAGTCAGCATATACAACATATGGAACTTTCATACCTCTTTGATAGTTTTTAAACTGAACAGTCGTCCCTTCTTTAGGAAGTTCGATTCTTACTGAGGTGTTATCATAACAATAAGGTTGATGATGTTGAAGCTTTTCTTCCTGGTCATAGCCTTGCAAGCAATTTCTACAATAATACATTTTATGCTGTTGATTTGATGTTTGTGTTGACAATAATCGACTCAAACTTTTAATCATGCAATAATGGTCAGTGTCTTCGTTTGAAATAAACAACAAATCAACACAGTTATTTCGATCTGCAAATTTAGATATTCGTAAAGGATAAAGTTTTTCATTTTCATACCCAAAGACGTTAATGCTAATAGTTGGATTATTTTTCTCAAACTTTTTGATTTTATTAAGCTTGACAGGAAACTCCATTCCATCCCAATTCAGCTCTTCTGATTTTAGAACTAAGTCTTCATCGATTCTTTCGTTGTCTCTATTTTTTAAATTCTACGCTCTAGTGACTGACCATTTAAAGCATTGATCATCATCGTTTTTCATGTTGATGATCGCCTTTTTGTTTTTCAGCTCTTTAGACAACTCAATATAGGAAGAACCGCTGATAGGCTCGTAATCAGTAAAGTTAATGTCCATCCTTAAAATCTTAGACAGGGTAGAATTAGATCCTAAAGCATTGTATTTAACACTACTTTCCAAAACTTTTTCTTCCATCTCACCCATGAGCTCTCTTACATTTGTAGCTGTTAGAATAATCTCTGATCTTGATGAAAAGCTCGCTTCACGAGTCACTTCTGCACCAGTCATCATGCTTACAGATTTCATTTTGCACGTTAAAATAATTCTTACTCTGGTGTTTCTTTCCCCTTCCATGGTTTGAATGGCAGACTCTCTCACCAAATTAAAAAAGGTTGCAAGGTCGTTATATCGAGAAGAAGGTCTATAAGAAAATTGCCTCACAGAATTCTCTGCCGAATGTTCAGTCATTTTAAACTTTACTATAATTGGCTTTGGCAAGGGCTGTTTGTACTCTGTTTTCAATACAAGCGATTTGATAGACTGTATCTTTTTATCGATTTGTTTTGCTGATTCGCTTACATTCTTCTTGACTACTTCAGGAACGTAGGGCTCTATCCATTCTTTAACATCATCAAACTTAGTTTTAACATACGACGCCACACTTTTTGCAGCTGACGTCAGACTTGAAAAAAATGAAGGTCTCTGTGGAATGACTGGTTTTGGCGCTATAGCAGGTGTTAAATCTGAAACAGGTTCGTCAAGGATAGGTCTTTGCAAATGAGCTGGTTTTGGAGCAATAGGAGGCTTTCGCACAACAGGTGGAATGATCTTTGGTTTTGGCGCTATAGGAGGCTTTTGCACAACAGAAGAAACAAGCCTTACTTTTGTTGGCTTTATTGAAACTTTTACAGCTGGTCGAACAAACCTCACCACGGTAGGTCTTTCAGGCAAAGGTCTTGCCTCAGTCGCGCGTCTACGAAAAGTAGCAGGAGAAGAGACAACTCTAGGAGGCTGCAAAGCCATTATAAGTTCTCCCTTTCTCATTTTAGAGTACCCTCTTATTTTTTGTCCTTTAGCAATTTCTTTTAATTCTTTCACCGTTTTGTTTTCCATTTTATTAATATAAATTTTTTACTTATACCATTTTTTCGATTTTAAATTCAATATAAAGAATTTAAAAACTTCTTACTCCAGAAATCTCATATTTGTATCCATCTATTACTTTTCCATTTCTACATTCAAAGTAATTCCATCCATGACCCGTCTTTTTCAGTGACTCGTAAGCAGACTTGTATTTCACCTCCTCGCCAGTATCAATATGAGTTATTTTCAAACCTAAAGGATTATTTCTAATTAAACCAAGTCTCGCATATTTAGGATCAAGAGGCTTCTTTTCTTTTTTCTCATTTTTTCTAGGTCTTCCCACAGGTCTTACCTCTTTCGAGTTTTCCAAAATTGCATCTTTATCAATCAAGTTGTTCTCAACCGCAATCATCATGAGAGACATTTTATTGTCAGACGTCTTGGAAACACCATTTTCTTTCAACAAATTTTTCAAAAACTTTCTTGTGTATATCATCTTTTTTTTATTTTACAAAGATTTTTTTAAATCAAATTCGATTTTTTTTCATTTCTAACATCTGAAGTATCCTAAAGTTTTCATACACAATGTCTTTGGAAGCGAGTGAATGATTTAAAAATGCGCTTTTTAGATTTCCAGAAATATTTCTTTTCTCCTCGAAATCACAATCCAAACCAAGTACATACTTGTCAATCATTCTTAGCTTTTCTTCTTTAGGCAAGCCTTTCCAAGTACTGAGATGTTCTTTGATTTTCTTTTCCATTCGTGAATATTCCGTATCGTCATTCCACATGATTTGGTAAAACTTGTCTCTCTCTTCATCACTGTACTCTTTTGGAATATTAAAATTCCCGTTTTCAGTAACGCAAACAGATTTGTTAAACACACCTGTTTTTCCAAAGGGAAGAAGCTCAAGATGTCTTTTTTTATCGGTGTCAGTCTCTTTTTTATCGGTGTCAGTCTCTTAGAAAAAACGGAAAAAACTTCATTTTATTCTTATTTTTAAGACTCTTAACTTTTTTTCGGTCTGCCTACAGGTCGATCTTCCTTCACGTCTTTAATCAATATGCTTTTATCAATCAAGTCGTTTTCAATCGCAAGCATCAATAATGACATTTTATTGTTTGACGTTTTGGAAATTCCGTTTTCTTTCAGCAATTTTTTCAAATCCTTTTTCGTATATCTCATTTTTAAATTAAAAAAATTAATTTGATTGAATTCAATAAACAACATTCATTCTGCTCCCATCTGATTTAAGTCTAAGCATCTTATCGGAAATGAGGACAGCAAAGGCTTGAGTGTTTGCAGGAACGTTTGCGTTAAATGTAGCTTTTATTTGCACATCTACCACTGAAGTTTTCAACCTCTCTGCCTGCTTGCTTACATCAAAAACAAAAATAGGACAAATGCTCTTATAATTTAATGCAGTCAAATTAGGCTGAGATATAATTTCGTTAGTTCCATAAACTTTATTGTCAAACTTAGAGGCATCTCTATAAGCTCTTGAGAATCTATTGTTATTAAAGTCCAAATTGTAATCAACAGCAGGATATCTTTCACTGTTTAAAGTGACACATGTTTTTCAAGTCGCAGTGATTAAAGACTGAAGGATTCTCTAGTTGACTTCCAGATTTATTGGTTTGAAATCCAACAATGATATACCTTGGCCGTTCACTAGCAGATCTTGCGCTCAGCCTCCAACTAAAGTTATTTGATACAGGAACAGCGATGGTGTCACATTGTCTAGATCTGAAAGCAAATGGTACATCTACCTTTGATTTAATGATTTTGTAAAGATTGTTACTAGTTGCGATAGAGGGTGTAACATGAGGTATAAACAAGGATAATTTGCTAAGGTCTATTTTTCCTGCAGCTGCTGCTTCTGCTCTAAAAATAGCATCACTATCGCTCTTTCTCACAAGAGTAAGTGTATGCTTAAATCCATAGAGCACTTTATCGTAATCATCACAAAATCCAAAAATGTGCTTTAAAGGAATGCAGAACGAAAACGATCCTTTTTCTTCACTTTGCTTGATGATGTAATCTCGTCTGCTGATAAATCCAGTGTTGGCTTCATTTGCTAAAGCTGATATGTCTCTTTGCCACAGCTGGTTCATTCCTTCAGACACTTGGAACTCTACTGGATATTTTAGGAAACCAATCATGGTAGTAGCTTGTCCAGGTTCGTAAATGGTTTCCACCTCTTGGTTTGACAACTGATAAGAAATCTGGCTGAACATGTGCATGATACCGTTATTTGCAAGAGTAATAAGGTCTGCATCAGCGTAGGAAGTTCCATCTGTTTTTAAAAGTCTTCCTTCAACCAAAAGGTACGCCTCAGATGGAAGCGTGAACAAATCTTGCTGCTCAATATTGATTCTTATTTCTCCATCCACGTTTAGATTCTTATTCACTGGTTCGTATTCATGAAACTCGAATCTCTCAATTTCTTCATCAACAATAATCTCTTCTGTAAAATTTAAAACATCGGAATTTGCCATTTTTATACATCAAAGAAAAAAAATTTTTATATTTCACAAGTGAAATCCATGGAAATCTACGATTTTTTAGATCCTCATGCAATCAAAAGCCCATTTCCCTTTTTTACCAGGTCTTGTATTCAAATCGCTCCTCCAAGCATGGAATATTCATCTATAACTGGTGCTGCTCTATTAACAATGTTTGAAATAATTTCTTTGCTTTTAAGGCTAAGATCATTCTTTGCAGCTTCATGTGGTTTTGGAGTTCCAGTCTTGGCATACAATTTCTCAATGGTCTTTTTACCTTTATCAATAGCCACATCTTTAGCAGTGGAAATGGCTGCAGAAGCTAACTCTTTTCCTGCAGATTTAGTAGCCATGATTGCTTCTCTCCCCAGTTCGGTTTTTGCAATTTTATTAGCCAAAGTAGATGCTGCTCTTGAAGCGCTTGAAGATGCTGCTCTTCTCAAGAAATTCTTAAGCGTGTCAATTATCCCACTTCCACCTATAATATGCTTCTTAACATATCTATTTCTATAAACGATCATTTTTTAATTCCAAAGATTTTTTTTATTTCATATTGATATACGCCATCATAGCCTTGTACTCGTCTTTATTAATCCTATTCTGTCTCAACAGCTCATCGCAAATGGAAACAGCTACATTTCTCGACTCTTTATTTCCAGCATGTCCTGCAGCGATGCTCAAGTTGAGCTTTTCCACAAGAGCATTTGGATCGCTCGGAAGGAT